>NW_027207713.1:0-131000 GCF_963455315.2 Globicephala melas
CAGCGCTCTCTATTGCCCCTTCACAGGAGCTCTAACTCTCACCGCTCTGTTTGCTAATTGAGAGCAGCTCTAATTCTAAGCGCTCTCAGTTGCCCCTTCACAGCAGCTGTAAACCTCAGCGAGCTCTGTTGCCCCTTCAACGCAGCTCTAACTCTCAGCGCTCGCTGTTGCCCCTTCAGTGCAGCTCTGACTAAATCTCAGCGCGCTGTGTTGCCCCTTCACAGAAACTCTCTCAGCACGCTCTGTTGCCCCTTCACAGCAGCTGGAACTCTCAGCGCGCTCTGTTGCCCTTCAGAGTAGCACTAAATCTCAGCGCTTTCTGTGGCCCCTTCACAGCAGCTCTAACTCTCAGAGCGCTCTGTTGCCCCTTCAGAGGAGCTCCGCCTAAATCTCAGCGATCTGTGTTGCCCCTTCACAGCAGCTCTAAATCTCAGCGCTGTGTGTTGCCCCTTCACAAAAGCTCTAACTCTCACCAATCAATGTTTCCGCTTCACAGCAGCCCTGACTCTCTACGCTCTCTGTTGCCCCTTCACAGCGGCTTTAACTCTAAGTGCTCTCAGTTGCCCCTTCACAGCAGCTCTAACTCTCAGAGCGCTCTGTTGCCCCTTCAGAGCAGCTCGGACTGAATCTCAGCGCTGTCTGTTTCCCCTCCACAGCAGCTCAATCTCTCAGCGCTGTTTGCTTCTTCAGAGCAGCTCTAATTCTAAGCCCTCTCAGTTGCCCCTTCACAGCAGCTCTAAACCTCACCGAGGTTCACAGCAGCTTTAACTCTCAGCGCGCTCTGTTGCCCTTCAGAGGTGCTCTGACTAACTCTCCGTGCTTTCTGTTGACCCTTCAGATCAGTCTGACTAACTCTCAGCGCTCCCGGTTGCCCCTTCAGAGCAGCTCTAACTCTCACCGCCCTGTGTTGCCACTTCAATGCCGTTCTAATTCTCAGCACTCTTTATTGCCCCTTAAGAGCAGCTCTAACTCTCAGAGCACTCTGTTGCCCTTCAGAGCAGCTCTGACTAAATCTCAGTGCTCTGTTTGCCCAAGGCAGCTTTAACTCTCAGCGCTCTCTATTGCCCCTTCACAGGAGCTCTAACTCTCACCGCTCTGTTTGCTACTTGAGAGCAGCTCTAATTTTAAGCGCTCTCAGTTGCCCCTTCACAGCAGCTGTAAACCTCAGCGAGCTCTGTTGACCCTTCAACGCAGCTCTAACGCTCAGCGCTCGCTCTTGCCCCTTCCGAGCAGCTCTGACTAAATCTCAGCGCTCTGTGTTGCCCCTTCACAGCAGCTCTAATTCTCAGCGCTGTTTCCCCATCACAGCAGCTCGAACTCTCAGCGCTCTGTGTTGCCCCTTCAACGCAGCTCTAATTCTCAGCGATCCCTGGTGCCACTTCACAGGAGCGCTGACTAACTCTAAAGCGCTCTGTATGGCCCCATCAACGCAGCTCTAACTCTCAAGCCCTCTCTGTTGCCCCTTCACAGGAACTCTAACACTCAGCCCCCTCTGTTGTCCCTTCTGAGCAGCTCTGACTAAATCTCAGCGATCTGTGTTGCCCCTTCACAGCAGCTCTAACTCTCAGCGCGCTCTGTTGCCCTTCAGAGTAGCACTGACTAAATCTCAGCGCTTTCTGTTGGCCCTTCACAGCAGCTCTAACTCTCAGAGCGCTCTGTTGCCCCTTCAGAGGAGCTCTGACTAAATCTCAGCGCTCTCTGTTGCCCATTCATAGCAGCTATAACTCTCAGCGCTCTGTTGCCCCTTCATAGCAGCTCTAAATCTCAGCGCTCTCTGTGTCCCCTTCACACCAGCTCTATCTCTCAGCGCTCTGTGTTGCCCCTTCACAGAAGCTCTCTCAGCGCTCTCTGTTGCCCCTTCACACCAGCTCTATCTCGCAGCACACCGTGTTGCCCCTTCAACGCAGCTCTAACTCTCAGAGCTCTCTCTGTTTCCCCTTCACAGCAGCTCTAACTCTAAGCGCTCTCAGTTGCCCCTTCAATGCAGCTCTATAACTCACAGCACTCTCTGTTCCCACTTTAACGCAGCTCTAACTCTCACCGCTCTCTGTTGCCCTTCAGAGCAGCTCTGACTAAATCTCAGTGCTCTCTGTTTCCCCAAGGCAGCTTTAACTCTCAGCGCTCTCTATTGCCCCTTCACAGGAGCTCTAACTCTCACCGCTCTGTTTGCTAATTGAGAGCAGCTCTAATTCTAAGCGCTCTCAGTTGCCCCTTCACAGCAGCTGTAAACCTCAGCGAGCTCTGTTGCCCCTTCAACGCAGCTCTAACTCTCAGCGCTCGCTGTTGCCCCTTCAGTGCAGCTCTGACTAAATCTCAGCGCGCTGTGTTGCCCCTTCACAGAAACTCTCTCAGCACGCTCTGTTGCCCCATCACAGCAGCTGGAACTCTCAGCGCGCTCTGTTGCCCTTCAGAGTAGCACTAAATCTCAGCGCTTTCTGTGGCCCCTTCACAGCAGCTCTAACTCTCAGAGCGCTCTGTTGCCCCTTCAGAGGAGCTCCGCCTAAATCTCAGCGATCTGTGTTGCCCCTTCACAGCAGCTCTAAATCTCAGCGCTGTGTGTTGCCCCTTCACAACAGCTGTAACTCTCACCACTCTCTGTTTCCCCTTCACAGCAGCGCTAACTCTCACCAATCTCTGTTTCCGCTTCACAGCAGCCCTGACTCTCTACGCTCTCTGTTGCCCCTTCACAGCGGCTTTAACTCTAAGTGCTCTCAGTTGCCCCTTCACAGCAGCTCTAACTCTCAGAGCGCCTTGTTGCCCCTTCAGAGTAGCTCTGACTGAATCTCAGCGCTCTCTGTTTCCCCTCCACACCACCTCTATCTCTCAGCGCTCTTTGCTTCTTCAGAGCAGCTCTAATTCTAAGCGCTCTCAGTTGCCCCTTCACAGCAGCTCTGAACTTCAGCGAGTTCTGTTGCCCCTTCACAGCAGCTCTAACTCACAGCACTCTTTGTTGCCCCTTTAATGCAGCTCTAACTATCAGCGCTCTCTGTTGCCCTTCAGAGCAGCTCTGACTGAATCTCAGCGCTCTCTGTTTCCCCTCCACAGCACCTCTATCTCTCAGCGCTCCGTTTGCTTCTTCACAGCAGCTCTAATTCTAAGCGCTCTCAGTTGCCCCTTCACAGCAGCTCTGACCTCAGCGAGCTCTGTTGCCCCTTCACAGCAGCTCTAACTCTCAGCGCTGTGTGTTGCCCCTTCACAACAGCTCTAACTCTCACCATTCTGTTTCCACTTCACAGCAGCCCTGACTCTCAACGCTCTGTGTTGCCCCTTCAACGCAGCTCTAACTCTCAGCGCTCGCTGTTGCTCCTTCAGTGCAGCTCTCACTAAATCTCAGCGCTCTGTGTTGCCCCTTCACAGAAGCTCTCTCAGCGCTCTCTGTTGCCCTTCAGAACAGCTCTGACTAAATCTCAGCGCTCTCTGTTTCCCCTCCACAGCAGCTCAATCTCTCAGCGCTGTTTGCTTCTTCAGAGCAGCTCTAATTCTAAGCCCTCTCAGTTGCCCCTTCACAGCAGCTCTAAACCTCACCGAGGTTCACAGCAGCTCTAACTCTCAGCGCGCTCTGTTGCCCTTCAGAGGTGCTCTGACTAACTCTCCGTGCTTTCTGTTGACCCTTCAGATCAGTCTGACTAACTCTCAGCGCTCCCGGTTGCCCCTTCAGAGCAGCTCTAACTCTCACCGCCCTGTGTTGCCACTTCAATGCCGTTCTAATTCTCAGCACTCTTTATTGCCCCTTCAGAGCAGCTCTAACTCTCAGAGCACTCTGTTGCCCTTCAGAGCAGCTCTGACTAAATCTCAGTGCTCTCTGTTTGCCCAAGGCAGCTTTAACTCTCAGCGCTCTCTATTGTCCCTTCACAGGAGCTCTAACTCTCACCGCTCTGTTTGCTACTTGAGAGCAGCTCTAATTCTAAGCGCTCTCAGTTGCCCCTTCACAGCAGCTGTAAACCTCAGCGAGCTCTGTTGCCCCTTCAACGCAGCTCTAACGCTCAGCGCTCGCTCTTGCCCCTTCCGAGCAGCTCTGACTAAATCTCAGCGCGCTGTGTTGCCCCTTCACAGAAGCTCTAACTCTCAGTGCGCTCTGTTGCCATTCAGAGTAGCACTGACTAAATCTCAGCGCTTTCTGTGGCCCCTTCACAGCAGCTCTAACTCTCAGAGCGCTCTGTTGCCCCTTCAGAAGAGCTCTGACTAAATCTCAGCGATCTGTGTTGCCCCTTCACAGCAGCTCTAAATCTCAGCGCTGTGTGTTGCCCCTTCACAACAGCTGTAACTCTCACCACTCTCTGTTTCTCCTTCACAGCAGCGCTAACTCTCACCAATCTCTGTTTCCGCTTCACAGCAGCCCTGACTCTCTACGCTCTCTGTTGCCCCTTCACAGCGGCTTTAACTCTAAGTGCTCTCAGTTGCCCCTTCACAGCAGCTCTAACTCTCAGACCGCTCTGTTGCCCCTTCAGAAGAGCTCTGACTAAATCTCAGCGCTCTCCGTGGCCCCTTCACAGCAGCTCTACCTCTCAGAGCTCTCTCTGTTGCCCCTTCACAGCAGCTCTAAGTCTCAGCCCTGTCTGTTGCCCCTTCACAGCAGTTCTGACTAACTCTCAGCCCTCTCTGTTGCCCCATCACAGCCGCTCTAACTCTCACCGCTATCTGTTGCCCCTTCGCAGGAGCTCTAACTCTCAGCGCTATGTGTTGCCCCTTCTCAGCAATGCTAAATCTCAGCGCTCTGTGTTGCCCCTTCACAGCAGCTCTAATTCTCAGCGCTGTTTCCCCATCACAGCAGCTCGAACTCTCAGCGCTCTGTGTTGCCCCTTCAACGCAGCTCTAATTCTCAGCGATCCCTGGTGCCACTTCACAGGAGCGCTGACTAACTCTAAAGCGCTCTGTATGGCCCCATCAACGCAGCTCTAACTCTCAAGCCCTCTCTGTTGCCCCTTCACAGGAGCTCTAACACTCAGCCCCCTCTGTTGTCCCTTCCGAGCAGCTCTGACTAAATCTCAGCGATCTGTGTTGCCCCTTCACAGCAGCTCTAACTCTCAGCGCGCTCTGTTGCCCTTCAGAGTAGCACTGACTAAATCTCAGCGCTTTCTGTTGGCCCTTCACAGCAGCTCTAACTCTCAGAGCGCTCTGTTGCCCCTTCAGAGGAGCTCTGACTAAATCTCAGCGCTCTCTGTTGCCCATTCATAGCAGCTATAACTCTCAGCGCTCTGTTGCCCCTTCATAGCAGCTCTGACTAAATCTCAGCGCTCTCTGTGTCCCCTTCACACCAGCTCTATCTCTCAGCGCTCTGTGTTGCCCCTTCACAGAAGCTCTCTCAGCGCTCTCTGTTGCCCCTTCACACCAGCTCTATCTCGCAGCACACCGTGTTGCCCCTTCAACGCAGCTCTAACTCTCAGAGCTCTCTCTGTTTCCCCTTCACAGCAGCTCTAACTCTAAGCGCTCTCAGTTGCCCCTTCAATGCAGCTCTATAACTCACAGCACTCTCTGTTCCCACTTTAACGCAGCTCTAACTCTCACCGCTCTCTGTTGCCCTTCAGAGCAGCTCTGACTAAATCTCAGTGCTCTCTGTTTCCCCAAGGCAGCTTTAACTCTCAGCGCTCTCTATTGCCCCTTCACAGGAGCTCTAACTCTCACCGCTCTGTTTGCTAATTGAGAGCAGCTCTAATTCTAAGCGCTCTCAGTTGCCCCTTCACAGCAGCTGTAAACCTCAGCGAGCTCTGTTGCCCCTTCAACGCAGCTCTAACTCTCAGCGCTCGCTGTTGCCCCTTCAGTGCAGCTCTGACTAAATCTCAGCGCGCTGTGTTGCCCCTTCACAGAAACTCTCTCAGCACGCTCTGTTGCCCCATCACAGCAGCTGGAACTCTCAGCGCGCTCTGTTGCCCTTCAGAGTAGCACTAAATCTCAGCGCTTTCTGTGGCCCCTTCACAGCAGCTCTAACTCTCAGAGCGCTCTGTTGCCCCTTCAGAGGAGCTCCGCCTAAATCTCAGCGATCTGTGTTGCCCCTTCACAGCAGCTCTAAATCTCAGCGCTGTGTGTTGCCCCTTCACAACAGCTGTAACTCTCACCACTCTCTGTTTCCCCTTCACAGCAGCGCTAACTCTCACCAATCTCTGTTTCCGCTTCACAGCAGCCCTGACTCTCTACGCTCTCTGTTGCCCCTTCACAGCGGCTTTAACCCTAAGTGCTCTCAGTTGCCCCTTCACAGCAGCTCTAACTCTCAGACCGCTCTGTTGCCCCTTCAGAAGAGCTCTGACTAAATCTCAGTGCTCTCCGTGGCCCCTTCACAGCACCTCTACCTCTCAGAGCTCTCTCTGTTGCCCCTTCACAGCAGCTCTGACTAACTCTCAGCCCTCTCTGTTGCCCCATCACAGCCGCTCTCTCACCGCTATCTGTTGCCCCATCACAGCCGCTCTAACTCTCACCGCTATCTGTTGCCCCTTCGCAGGAGCTCTAACTCTCAGCGCTATGTGTTGCCCCTTCTCAGCAATGCTAAATCTCAGATCTCTGTGTTGCCCCTTCACAGCAGCTCTAATTCTCAGCGCTGTTTCCCCATCACAGCAGCTCGAACTCTCAGCGCTCTGTGTTGCCCCTTCAACGCAGCTCTAATTCTCAGCGATCCCTGGTGCCACTTCACAGGAGCGCTGACTAACTCTAAAGCGCTCTGTATGGCCCCATCAACGCAGCTCTAACTCTCAAGCCCTCTCTGTTGCCCCTTCACAGGAGCTCTAACACTCAGCCCCCTCTGTTGTCCCTTCCGAGCAGCTCTGACTAAATCTCAGCGATCTGTGTTGCCCCTTCACAGCAGCTCTAACTCTCAGCGCGCTCTGTTGCCCTTCAGAGTAGCACTGACTAAATCTCAGCGCTTTCTGTTGGCCCTTCACAGCAGCTCTAACTCTCAGAGCGCTCTGTTGCCCCTTCAGAGGAGCTCTGACTAAATCTCAGCGCTCTCTGTTGCCCATTCATAGCAGCTATAACTCTCAGCGCTCTGGTGCCCCTTCAGAGCAGCTCTGACTAAATCTCAGCGCTCTCTGTTTCCCCTCCAAAGCAGCTTGAACTCTCAGCGCTCTCTATTGCCCCTTCACAGGAGCTCTAACTCTCACCGCTCTGTTTGCTACTTGAGAGCAGCTCTAATTCTAAGCGCTCTCAGTTGCCCCTTCACAGCAGCTCTAAATCTCAGCGCTGTGTGTTGCCCCTTCACAACAGCTGTAAGTCTCACCACTCTCTGTTTCCCCTTCACAGCAGCTCTAACTCTCACCAATCTCTGTTTCCGCTTCACAGCAGCCCTGACTCTCTACGCTGTCTGTTGCCCCTTCACAGCGGCTTTAACTCTAAGCGCTCTCAGTTGCCCCTTCACAGCAGCTCTAACTCTCAGAGCGCTCTGTTGCCCCTTCAGAGCAGCTCTGACTAAATCTCAGCGCTCTCTGTTTCCCCTCCAAAGCAGCTTGAACTCTCAGTGCTCTGTATTGCCCCTTCACAGGAGCTCTGACTAACTCTCACCGCTCTGTTTGCTACTGGAGAGCAGCTCTAAATCTAAGCGCTCTCATTTACCCCTTCAATGCAGCTCTAACTCACAGCACTCTTTGTTGCCCCTTTAACGCAGCTCTAACTAGCAGCGCTCTCTGTTGCCCTGCAGAGCAGCTCTGACTGAATCTCAGCGCTCTCTGTTTCCCCTCCACAGGCAGCTCTATCTCTCAGCGCTCTGCTTCTTCAGAGCAGCTCTAATTCTAAGCGCTCTCAGTTGCCCCTTCACAGCACCTCTGAAACTCAGCGAGCTCTGTTGCCCCTTCAACGCAGCTCTAACGCTCAGCGCTGGCTGTTGCCCCTTCAGTGCAGCTCTGACTAAATCTCAGCGCTCTGTGTTGCCCCTTCAGAGCAGCTCTAACTCTCAGTGCGCTCTGTTGCCCTTCAGAGTAGCACTGACTAAATCTCATCGCTTTCTGTTGCCCCTTCACAGCAGCTCTAACTCTCAGCACGCTCTGTTGCCCTTCAGAGTAGCACTGACTAAATCTCAGCGCTTTCTGTTGCCCCTTCACAGCAGCTCTAACTCTCAGAGCGCTCTGTTGCCCCTCCAGAGGAGCTCTGACTAAATCTCAGCGCTCTCTGTGTCCCCTTCACACCAGCTCTACCTCTCAGCGCTCTGTGTTGCCCCTTCAACGCAGCTCTAATTCTCAGCGATCTCTGGTGCCCCTTCACAGGAGCACTGACCGACTCTCAAGCGCTCTGTGTTGCCCCTTCACAGCAGCTGTAACTCTAAGTGCTCTCAGTTGCCCCTTCTCAGCAGCTCTAACTTCCAGTGCTGTGTGTTGCCCCTTCACAGCAGCTCTAACTCTCAGCGCTCTCTATTGCCCCTTCACAGGAGCTCTGACTAACTCTCACCGCTCTGTTTGCTCCTTCAGAGCAGCTCTAATTCTAAGCGCTCTCAGTTGCCCGTTCACAGCAGCTGTAAACCTCATCGCTCTCTCTTGCCCCTTCAACGCAGCTCTAACGCTCAGCGCTCGCTGTTGCCTCTTCAGAGCAGCTCTAACTCTCACCACTCTGTTTCCGCTTCACAGCAGCCCTGACTCTCAACGCTCTGTGTTGCCCCTTCAACGCAGCTGTAACTCAGAGCTCACTGTTGCCCATTCATAGCAGATATAACTCTCAGCCCTGACTGTTGCCCCTTCAGAGCAGCTCTGAATAAATCTCAGCGCTCTCTGTTGCCCCTTCACACCAGCTCTATCTCTCGGCGCTCTGTGCTGCCCCTTCAACGCAGTTCTAACTCTCACCTCTCTCTCTTGCACAGTCACAGCAGCTCTAACTACCTCTCACCGCTATCTGTTGCCCCTTCACAGGAGCTCTAACTCTCAGCGCTATGTGTTGCCCCTTCTCAGCAACGCTAAATCTCACCACTCCGTGTTGCCTCTTCAACGCAGCTCTAATTCTCAGCGATCCCTGGTGCCCCTTCACAGGAGCGCTGACTGACTCTCAAGCGTTGTCTGCTGCCCCTACACAGCAGCTGTAACTCTAAGTGCACTCAGTTGCCCCTTCTCAGCAGCTCTAACTTCCAGTGCTCTGTGTTGCCCCTTCACAGCAGCTCTAACGCTGAGCTCTCTCAGTTGCCCCTTCAATGCAGCTCTAACTCACAGCGCTCTGTGTTGCCCCTTCAACGCAGCTGTAACTCTCACGGATCTCTGTTGCCCTTTCACAGCAGCTCTAACTCTAAGAACTCTCATTTGCCCCTTCAATGCAGCCCTAACGCACAGCACTCTGGGTTGCCCCTTCAGTGCAGCTCTGACTAAATCTCAGCGCTCTGTGTTTCCCCTTCACAGAAGCTTTCTCAGCGCTCTGTGTAGCCCCTACACAGCAGCTCTAAATCTCAGCGCTGTGTGTTGCCCCTTCACAACAGCTGGAACTCTCACCACTCTCTGTTTCCCTTTCACAGCAGCTCTAACTCTCACCACTCTGTTTCCGCTTCACAGCAGCCCTCACTCTCAACGCTCTGGGTTGCCCATCAACACAGCTGTAACTCAGCGCTCACTGTTGCCCATTCATAGCAGCTATAACTCTCAGCGCTCTGTTGACCCTTCATTGTAGCTCTGACTAAATCTCAGCGCTCTCTGTTGCCCCTTCACACCAGCTCTATCTCGCAGCACACCGTGTTGCCCCTTCAACGCAGCTCTAACTCTCAGAGCTCTCTCTGTTTCCCCTTCACAGCAGCTCTAACTCTAAGTGCTCTCAGTTGCCCCTTCTCAGCAGCTCTAACTTCCAGTGCTCTGTGTTGCCCCTTCACAGCAGCTCTAACTCTCAGCGCTCTCTATTGCCCCTTCACAGGAGCTCTGACTAACTCTCACCTCTCTGTTTGCTCCTTCAGAGCAGCTCTAATTCTAAGCGCTCTCAGTTGCCCCTTCACAGCAGCTGTAAACCTCATCGCTCTCTCTTCCCCCTTCAACGCAGCTCTAACGCTCAGCGCTCGCTGTTGCCTCTTCAGAGTAGCTCTAACTCTCACCACTCTGTTTCCGCTTCACAGCAGCCCTGACTCTCTACGCTCTCTGTTGCCCCTTCACAGCGGCTTTAACTCTAAGCGCTCTCAGTTGCCCCTTCACAGCAGCTCTAACTCTCAGAGCGCTCTGTTGCCCCTTCAGAGGAGCTCTGACTAAATCTCAGCGCTCTCTGTTTCCCCTCCAAAGCAGCTTGAACTCTCAGTGCTCTCTATTGCCCCTTCACAGGAGCTCTGACAAACTCTCACCGCTCTGTTTGCTACTGGAGAGCAGCTCTAAATCTAAGCGCTCTCATTTACCCCTTCAATGCAGCTCTAACTCACAGCACTCTTTGTTGCCCCTTTAACGCAGCTCTAACTAGCAGTGCTCTCTGTTGCCCTTCAGAGCAGCTCTGACTGAATCTCAGCGCTCTCTGTTTCCCCTCCACAGCAGCTCTATCTCTCAGCGCTCTGTTTGCTTCTTCACAGCAGCTCTAATTCTAAGCGCTCTCAGTTGCCCCTTCACAGCAGCTCTGAACCTCAGCGAGCTCTGTTGCCCCTTCACAGCAGCTCTAACTCTCAGCGCTGTGTCTTGCCCCTTCACAGCAGCTCTAACTCTCTCCACTCTCTTTTTCCCCTTCACAGCAGCTCTAACTCCACCACTGTTTCCGCTTCACAGCAGCCCTGACTCTCATCGCTCTGTGTTGCCCCTTCAACGCAGCTCTAACTCTCAGCGCTCGCTGTTGCCCCTTCAGTGCAGCTCTCACTAAATCTCAGCGCTCTGTGTTGCCCCTTCACAGAAGCTCTCTCAGCGCTCTCTGTTGCCCTTCTGAGCAGCTCTGACTAAATCTCAGCGCTCTCTGTTTCCCCTCCACAGCAGCTCAATCTCTCAGCGCTCTGTTTGCTTCTTCAGGGCAGCTCCTATTCTAAGCCCTCTCAGTTGCCCCTTCACAGCAGCTCTAAACCTCACCGAGGTTCACAGCAGCTCTAACTCTCAGCGTGCTCTGTTGCCCTTCAGAGCAGCTCTGACTAACTCTCCGTGCTTTCTGTTGACCCTTCAGATCAGTCTGACTAACTCTCAGCGCTCCCAGTTGCCCCTTCACAGCAGCTCTAACTCTCAGAGCGCTCTGTTGCCCCTTCAGAAGAGCTCTGACTAAATCTCAGCGATCTGTGTTGCCCCTTCACAGCAGCTCTAAATCTCAGCGCTGTGTGTTGCCCCTTCACAGCAGCTCTAACTCTCAGACCGCTCTGTTGCCCCTTCAGAAGAGCTCTGACTAAATCTCAGCGCTCTCCGTGGCCCCTTCACAGCAGCTCTACCTCTCAGAGCTCTCTCTGTTGCCCCATCACAGCCGCTCTAACTCTCACCGCTATCTGTTGCCCCATCACAGCCGCTCTCTCACCGCTATCTGTTGCCCCTTCGCAGGAGCTCTAACTCTCAGCGCTATGTGTTGCCCCTTCTCAGCAATGCTAAATCTCAGCGCTCTGTGTTGCCCCTTCACAGCAGCTCTAATTCTCAGCGCTGTTTCCCCATCACAGCAGCTCGAACTCTCAGCGCTCTGTGTTGCCCCTTCAACGCAGCTCTAATTCTCAGCGATCCCTGGTGCCACTTCACAGGAGCGCTGACTAACTCTAAAGCGCTCTGTATGGCCCCATCAACGCAGCTCTAACTCTCAAGCCCTCTCTGTTGCCCCTTCACAGGAGCTCTAACTCTCAGCCCCCTCTGTTGTCCCTTCCGAGCAGCTCTGACTAAATCTCAGCGATCTGTGTTGCCCCTTCACAGCAGCTCTAACTCTCAGCGCGCTCTGTTGCCCTTCAGAGTAGCACTGACTAAATCTCAGCGCTTTCTGTTGGCCCTTCACAGCAGCTCTAACTCTCAGAGCGCTCTGTTGCCCCTTCAGAGGAGCTCTGACTAAATCTCAGCGCTCTCTGTTGCCCATTCATAGCAGCTATAACTCTCAGCGCTCTGTTGCCCCTTCATAGCAGCTCTGACTAAATCTCAGCGCTCTCTGTGTCCCCTTCACACCAGCTCTATCTCTCAGCGCTCTGTGTTGCCCCTTCACAGAAGCTCTCTCAGCGCTCTCTGTTGCCCCTTCACACCAGCTCTATCTCGCAGCACACCGTGTTGCCCCTTCAACGCAGCTCTAACTCTCAGAGCTCTCTCTGTTTCCCCTTCACAGCAGCTCTAACTCTAAGCGCTCTCAGTTGCCCCTTCAATGCAGCTCTATAACTCACAGCACTCTCTGTTCCCACTTTAACGCAGCTCTAACTCTCACCGCTCTCTGTTGCCCTTCAGAGCAGCTCTGACTAAATCTCAGTGCTCTCTGTTTCCCCAAGGCAGCTTTAACTCTCAGCGCTCTCTATTGCCCCTTCACAGGAGCTCTAACTCTCACCGCTCTGTTTGCTAATTGAGAGCAGCTCTAATTCTAAGCGCTCTCAGTTGCCCCTTCACAGCAGCTGTAAACCTCAGCGAGCTCTGTTGCCCCTTCAACGCAGCTCTAACTCTCAGCGCTCGCTGTTGCCCCTTCAGTGCAGCTCTGACTAAATCTCAGCGCGCTGTGTTGCCCCTTCACAGAAACTCTCTCAGCACGCTCTGTTGCCCCATCACAGCAGCTGGAACTCTCAGCGCGCTCTGTTGCCCTTCAGAGTAGCACTAAATCTCAGCGCTTTCTGTGGCCCCTTCACAGCAGCTCTAACTCTCAGAGCGCTCTGTTGCCCCTTCAGAGGAGCTCCGCCTAAATCTCAGCGATCTGTGTTGCCCCTTCACAGCAGCTCTAAATCTCAGCGCTGTGTGTTGCCCCTTCACAACAGCTGTAACTCTCACCACTCTCTGTTTCCCCTTCACAGCAGCGCTAACTCTCACCAATCTCTGTTTCCGCTTCACAGCAGCCCTGACTCTCTACGCTCTCTGTTGCCCCTTCACAGCGGCTTTAACTCTAAGTGCTCTCAGTTGCCCCTTCACAGCAGCTCTAACTCTCAGAGCGCCTTGTTGCCCCTTCAGAGTAGCTCTGACTGAATCTCAGCGCTCTCTGTTTCCCCTCCACACCACCTGTATCTCTCAGCGCTCTTTGCTTCTTCAGAGCAGCTCTAATTCTAAGCGCTCTCAGTTGCCCCTTCACAGCAGCTCTGAACTTCAGCGAGCTCTGTTGCCCCTTCACAGCAGCTCTAACTCACAGCACTCTTTGTTGCCCCTTTAATGCAGCTCTAACTATCAGCGCTCTCTGTTGCCCTTCAGAGCAGCTCTGACTGAATCTCAGCGCTCTCTGTTTCCCCTCCACAGCACCTCTATCTCTCAGCGCTCCGTTTGCTTCTTCACAGCAGCTCTAATTCTAAGCGCTCTCAGTTGCCCCTTCACAGCAGCTCTGACCTCAGCGAGCTCTGTTGCCCCTTCACAGCAGCTCTAACTCTCAGCGCTGTGTGTTGCCCCTTCACAACAGCTCTAACTCTCACCATTCTGTTTCCACTTCACAGCAGCCCTGACTCTCAACGCTCTGTGTTGCCCCTTCAACGCAGCTCTAACTCTCAGCGCTCGCTGTTGCTCCTTCAGTGCAGCTCTCACTAAATCTCAGCGCTCTGTGTTGCCCCTTCACAGAAGCTCTCTCAGCGCTCTCTGTTGCCCCTTCACACCAGCTCTATCTCGCAGCACACCGTGTTGCCCCTTCAACGCAGCTCTAACTCTCAGAGCTCTCTCTGTTTCCCCTTCACAGCAGCTCTAACTCTAAGCGCTCTCAGTTGCCCCTTCAATGCAGCTCTATAACTCACAGCACTCTCTGTTCCCACTTTAACGCAGCTCTAACTCTCACCGCTCTCTGTTGCCCTTCAGAGCAGCTCTGACTAAATCTCAGTGCTCTCTGTTTCCCCAAGGCAGCTTTAACTCTCAGCGCTCTCTATTGCCCCTTCACAGGAGCTCTAACTCTCACCGCTCTGTTTGCTAATTGAGAGCAGCTCTAATTCTAAGCGCTCTCAGTTGCCCCTTCACAGCAGCTGTAAACCTCAGCGAGCTCTGTTGCCCCTTCAACGCAGCTCTAACTCTCAGCGCTCGCTGTTGCCCCTTCAGTGCAGCTCTGATTAAATCTCAGCGCGCTGTGTTGCCCCTTCACAGAAACTCTCTCAGCATGCTCTGTTGCCCCTTCACAGCAGCTGGAACTCTCAGCGCGCTCTGTTGCCCTTCAGAGTAGCACTAAATCTCAGCGCTTTCTGTGGCCCCTTCACAGCAGCTCTAACTCTCAGCGCTGTGTGTTGCCCCTTCACAACAGCTCTAACTCTCACCATTCTGTTTCCACTTCACAGCAGCCCTGACTCTCAACGCTCTGTGTTGCCCCTTCAACGCAGCTCTAACTCTCAGCGCTCGCTGTTGCTCCTTCAGTGCAGCTCTCACTAAATCTCAGCGCTCTGTGTTGCCCCTTCACAGAAGCTCTCTCAGCGCTCTCTGTTGCCCTTCAGAGCAGCTCTGACTAAATCTCAGCGCTCTCTGTTTCCCCTCCACAGCAGCTCAATCTCTCAGCGCTGTTTGCTTCTTCAGAGCAGCTCTAATTCTAAGCCCTCTCAGTTGCCCCTTCACAGCAGCTCTAAACCTCACCGAGGTTCACAGCAGCTCTAACTCTCAGCGCGCTCTGTTGCCCTTCAGAGGTGCTCTGACTAACTCTCCGTGCTTTCTGTTGACCCTTCAGATCAGTCTGACTAACTCTCAGCGCTCCCGGTTGCCCCTTCAGAGCAGCTCTAACTCTCACCGCCCTGTGTTGCCACTTCAATGCCGTTCTAATTCTCAGCACTCTTTATTGCCCCTTCAGAGCAGCTCTAACTCTCAGAGCACTCTGTTGCCCTTCAGAGCAGCTCTGACTAAATCTCAGTGCTCTCTGTTTGCCCAAGGCAGCTTTAACTCTCAGCGCTCTCTATTGCCCCTTCACAGGAGCTCTAACTCTCACCGCTCTGTTTGCTACTTGAGAGCAGCTCTAATTCTAAGCGCTCTCAGTTGCCCCTTCACAGCAGCTGTAAACCTCAGCGAGCTCTGTTGCCCCTTCAACGCAGCTCTAACGCTCAGCGCTCGCTGTTGCCCCTTCAGTGCAGCTCTGACTAAATCTCAGCGCGCTGTGTTGCCCCTTCACAGAAACTCTCTCAGCATGCTCTGTTGCCCCTTCACAGCAGCTGGAACTCTCAGCGCGCTCTGTTGCCCTTCAGAGTAGCACTAAATCTCAGCGCTTTCTGTGGCCCCTTCACAGCAGCTCTAACTCTCAGCGCTGTGTGTTGCCCCTTCACAATAGCTCTAACTCTCACCATTCTGTTTCCACTTCACAGCAGCCCTGACTCTCAACGCTCTGTGTTGCCCCTTCAACGCAGCTCTAACTCTCAGCGCTCGCTGTTGCTCCTTCAGTGCAGCTCTCACTAAATCTCAGCGCTCTGTGTTGCCCCTTCACAGAAGCTCTCTCAGCGCTCTCTGTTGCCCTTCAGAGCAGCTCTGACTAAATCTCAGCGCTCTCTGTTTCCCCTCCACAGCAGCTCAATCTCTCAGCGCTGTTTGCTTCTTCAGAGCAGCTCTAATTCTAAGCCCTCTCAGTTGCCCCTTCACAGCAGCTCTAAACCTCACCGAGGTTCACAGCAGCTCTAACTCTCAGCGCGCTCTGTTGCCCTTCAGAGGTGCTCTGACTAACTCTCCGTGCTTTCTGTTGACCCTTCAGATCAGTCTGACTAACTCTCAGCGCTCCCGGTTGCCCCTTCAGAGCAGCTCTAACTCTCACCGCCCTGTGTTGCCACTTCAATGCCGTTCTAATTCTCAGCACTCTTTATTGCCCCTTCAGAGCAGCTCTAACTCTCAGAGCACTCTGTTGCCCTTCAGAGCAGCTCTGACTAAATCTCAGTGCTCTCTGTTTGCCCAAGGCAGCTTTAACTCTCAGCGCTCTCTATTGCCCCTTCACAGGAGCTCTAACTCTCACCGCTCTGTTTGCTACTTGAGAGCAGCTCTAATTCTAAGCGCTCTCAGTTGCCCCTTCACAGCAGCTGTAAACCTCAGCGAGCTCTGTTGCCCCTTCAACGCAGCTCTAACGCTCAGCGCTCGCTCTTGCCCCTTCCGAGCAGCTCTGACTAAATCTCAGCGCGCTGTGTTGCCCCTTCACAGAAGCTCTAACTCTCAGTGCGCTCTGTTGCCATTCAGAGTAGCACTGACTAAATCTCAGCGCTTTCTGTTGCCCCTTCACAGCAGCTCTAACTCTCAGCACGCTCTGTTGCCCTTCAGAGTAGCACTGACTAAATCTCAGCGCTTTCTGTTGCCCCTTCACAGCAGCTCTAACTCTCAGAGCGCTCTGTTGCCCCTCCAGAGGAGCTCTGACTAAATCTCAGCGCTCTCTGTGTCCCCTTCACACCAGTTCTACCTCTCAGCGCTCTGTGTTGCCCCTTCAACGCAGCTCTAATTCTCAGCGATCTCTGGTGCCCCTTCACAGGAGCACTGACCGACTCTCAAGCGCTCTGTGTTGCCCCTTCACAGCAGCTGTAACTCTAAGTGCTCTCAGTTGCCCCTTCTCAGCAGCTCTAACTTCCAGTGCTGTGTGTTGCCCCTTCACAGCAGCTCTAACTCTCAGCGCTCTCTATTGCCCCTTCACAGGAGCTCTGACTAACTCTCACCGCTCTGTTTGCTCCTTCAGAGCAGCTCTAATTCTAAGCGCTCTCAGTTGCCCGTTCACAGCAGCTGTAAACCTCATCGCTCTCTCTTGCCCCTTCAACGCAGCTCTAACGCTCAGCGCTCGCTGTTGCCTCTTCAGAGCAGCTCTAACTCTCACCACTCTGTTTCCGCTTCACAGCAGCCCTGACTCTCAACGCTCTGTGTTGCCCCTTCAACGCAGCTGTAACTCAGAGCTCACTGTTGCCCATTCATAGCAGATATAACTCTCAGCCCTGACTGTTGCCCCTTCAGAGCAGCTCTGAATAAATCTCAGCGCTCTCTGTTGCCCCTTCACACCAGCTCTATCTCTCGGCGCTCTGTGCTGCCCCTTCAACGCAGTTCTAACTCTCACCTCTCTCTCTTGCACAGTCACAGCAGCTCTAACTACCTCTCACCGCTATTTGTTGCCCCTTCACAGGAGCTCTAACTCTCAGCGCTATGTGTTGCCCCTTCTCAGCAACGCTAAATCTCACCACTCCGTGTTGCCTCTTCAACGCAGCTCTAATTCTCAGCGATCCCTGGTGCCCCTTCACAGGAGCGCTGACTGACTCTCAAGCGTTGTCTGCTGCCCCTACACAGCAGCTGTAACTCTAAGTGCACTCAGTTGCCCCTTCTCAGCAGCTCTAACTTCCAGTGCTCTGTGTTGCCCCTTCACAACAGCTGGAACTCTCACCACTCTGTTTCCCTTTCACAGCAGCTCTAACTCTCACCACTCTGTTTCCGCTTCACAGCAGCCCTCACTCTCAACGCTCTGGGTTGCCCATCAACACAGCTGTAACTCAGCGCTCACTGTTGCCCCTTCACAGCAGCTCTAAACCTCACCGAGGTTCACAGCAGCTCTAACTCTCAGCGCGCTCTGTTGCCCTTCAGAGGTGCTCTGACTAACTCTCCGTGCTTTCTGTTGACCCTTCAGATCAGTCTGACTAACTCTCAGCGCTCCCGGTTGCCCCTTCAGAGCAGCTCTAACTCTCACCGCCCTGTGTTGCCACTTCAATGCCGTTCTAATTCTCAGCACTCTTTATTGCCCCTTCAGAGCAGCTCTAACTCTCAGAGCACTCTGTTGCCCTTCAGAGCAGCTCTGACTAAATCTCAGTGCTCTCTGTTTGCCCAAGGCAGCTTTAACTCTCAGCGCTCTCTATTGCCCCTTCACAGGAGCTCTAACTCTCACCGCTCTGTTTGCTACTTGAGAGCAGCTCTAATTCTAAGCGCTCTCAGTTGCCCCTTCACAGCAGCTGTAAACCTCAGCGAGCTCTGTTGCCCCTTCAACGCAGCTCTAACGCTCAGCGCTCGCTCTTGCCCCTTCCGAGCAGCTCTGACTAAATCTCAGCGCGCTGTGTTGCCCCTTCACAGAAGCTAACTCTCAGTGCGCTCTGTTGCCATTCAGAGTAGCACTGACTAAATCTCAGCGCTTTCTGTGGCCCCTTCACAGCAGCTCTAACTCTCAGAGCGCTCTGTTGCCCCTTCAGAGGAGCTCTGACTAAATCTCAGCGATCTGTGTTGCCCCTTCACAGCAGCTCTAAATCTCAGCGCTGTGTGTTGCCCCTTCACAACAGCTGTAACTCTCACCACTCTCTGTTTCCCCTTCACAGCAGCGCTAACTCTCACCAATCTCTGTTTCCGCTTCACAGCAGCCCTGACTCTCTACGCTCTCTGTTGCCCCTTCACAGCGGCTTTAACTCTAAGTGCTCTCAGTTGCCCCTTCACAGCAGCTCTAACTCTCAGACCGCTCTGTTGCCCCTTCAGAAGAGCTCTGACTAAATCTCAGCGCTCTCCGTGGCCCCTTCACAGCAGCTCTACCTCTCAGAGCTCTCTCTGTTGCCCCTTCACAGCAGCTCTAAGTCTCAGCCCTGTCTGTTGCCCCTTCACAGCAGTTCTGACTAACTCTCAGCCCTCTCTGTTGCCCCATCACAGCCGCTCTAACTCTCACCGCTATCTGTTGCCCCTTCGCAGGAGCTCTAACTCTCAGCGCTATGTGTTGCCCCTTCTCAGCAATGCTAAATCTCAGCGCTCTGTGTTGCCCCTTCACAGCAGCTCTAATTCTCAGCGCTGTTTCCCCATCACAGCAGCTCGAACTCTCAGCGCTCTGTGTTGCCCCTTCAACGCAGCTCTAATTCTCAGCGATCCCTGGTGCCACTTCACAGGAGCGCTGACTAACTCTAAAGCGCTCTGTATGGCCCCATCAACGCAGCTCTAACTCTCAAGCCCTCTCTGTTGCCCCTTCACAGGAGCTCTAACTCTCAGCCCCCTCTGTTGTCCCTTCCGAGCAGCTCTGACTAAATCTCAGCGATCTGTGTTGCCCCTTCACAGCAGCTCTAACTCTCAGAGCGCTCTGTTGCCCCTTCAGAGGAGCTCTGACTAAATCTCAGCGCTTTCTGTTGCCCATTCATAGCAGCTATAACTCTCAGCGCTCTGTTGCCCCTTCATAGCAGCTCTGACTAAATCTCAGCGCTCTCTGTGTCCCCTTCACACCAGCTCTATCTCTCAGCGCTCTGTGTTGCCCCTTCACAGAAGCTCTCTCAGCGCTCTCTGTTGCCCCTTCACACCAGCTCTATCTCGCAGCACACCGTGTTGCCCCTTCAACGCAGCTCTAACTCTCAGAGCTCTCTCTGTTTCCCCTTCACAGCAGCTCTAACTCTAAGCGCTCTCAGTTGCCCCTTCAATGCAGCTCTATAACTCACAGCACTCTCTGTTCCCACTTTAACGCAGCTCTAACTCTCACCGCTCTCTGTTGCCCTTCAGAGCAGCTCTGACTAAATCTCAGTGCTCTCTGTTTCCCCAAGGCAGCTTTAACTCTCAGCGCTCTCTATTGCCCCTTCACAGGAGCTCTAACTCTCACCGCTCTGTTTGCTAATTGAGAGCAGCTCTAATTCTAAGCGCTCTCAGTTGCCCCTTCACAGCAGCTGTAAACCTCAGCGAGCTCTGTTGCCCCTTCAACGCAGCTCTAACTCTCAGCGCTCGCTGTTGCCCCTTCAGTGCAGCTCTGACTAAATCTCAGCGCGCTGTGTTGCCCCTTCACAGAAACTCTCTCAGCACGCTCTGTTGCCCCTTCACAGCAGCTGGAACTCTCAGCGCGCTCTGTTGCCCTTCAGAGTAGCACTAAATCTCAGCGCTTTCTGTGGCCCCTTCACAGCAGCTCTAACTCTCAGAGCGCTCTGTTGCCCCTTCAGAGGAGCTCCGCCTAAATCTCAGCGATCTGTGTTGCCCCTTCACAGCAGCTCTAAATCTCAGCGCTGTGTGTTGCCCCTTCACAAAAGCTCTAACTCTCACCAATCAATGTTTCCGCTTCACAGCAGCCCTGACTCTCTACGCTCTCTGTTGCCCCTTCACAGCGGCTTTAACTCTAAGTGCTCTCAGTTGCCCCTTCACAGCAGCTCTAACTCTCAGAGCGCTCTGTTGCCCCTTCAGAGCAGCTCGGACTGAATCTCAGCGCTGTCTGTTTCCCCTCCACAGCAGCTCAATCTCTCAGCGCTGTTTGCTTCTTCAGAGCAGCTCTAATTCTAAGCCCTCTCAGTTGCCCCTTCACAGCAGCTCTAAACCTCACCGAGGTTCACAGCAGCTCTAACTCTCAGCGCGCTCTGTTGCCCTTCAGAGGTGCTCTGACTAACTCTCCGTGCTTTCTGTTGACCCTTCAGATCAGTCTGACTAACTCTCAGCGCTCCCGGTTGCCCCTTCAGAGCAGCTCTAACTCTCACCGCCCTGTGTTGCCACTTCAATGCCGTTCTAATTCTCAGCACTCTTTATTGCCCCTTCAGAGCAGCTCTAACTCTCAGAGCACTCTGTTGCCCTTCAGAGCAGCTCTGACTAAATCTCAGTGCTCTGTTTGCCCAAGGCAGCTTTAACTCTCAGCGCTCTCTATTGCCCCTTCACAGGAGCTCTAACTCTCACCGCTCTGTTTGCTACTTGAGAGCAGCTCTAATTTTAAGCGCTCTCAGTTGCCCCTTCACAGCAGCTGTAAACCTCAGCGAGCTCTGTTGACCCTTCAACGCAGCTCTAACGCTCAGCGCTCGCTCTTGCCCCTTCCGAGCAGCTCTGACTAAATCTCAGCGCTCTGTGTTGCCCCTTCACAGCAGCTCTAATTCTCAGCGCTGTTTCCCCATCACAGCAGCTCGAACTCTCAGCGCTCTGTGTTGCCCCTTCAACGCAGCTCTAATTCTCAGCGATCCCTGGTGCCACTTCACAGGAGCGCTGACTAACTCTAAAGCGCTCTGTATGGCCCCATCAACGCAGCTCTAACTCTCAAGCCCTCTCTGTTGCCCCTTCACAGGAACTCTAACACTCAGCCCCCTCTGTTGTCCCTTCTGAGCAGCTCTGACTAAATCTCAGCGATCTGTGTTGCCCCTTCACAGCAGCTCTAACTCTCAGCGCGCTCTGTTGCCCTTCAGAGTAGCACTGACTAAATCTCAGCGCTTTCTGTTGGCCCTTCACAGCAGCTCTAACTCTCAGAGCGCTCTGTTGCCCCTTCAGAGGAGCTCTGACTAAATCTCAGCGCTCTCTGTTGCCCATTCATAGCAGCTATAACTCTCAGCGCTCTGTTGCCCCTTCATAGCAGCTCTAAATCTCAGCGCTCTCTGTGTCCCCTTCACACCAGCTCTATCTCTCAGCGCTCTGTGTTGCCCCTTCACAGAAGCTCTCTCAGCGCTCTCTGTTGCCCCTTCACACCAGCTCTATCTCGCAGCACACCGTGTTGCCCCTTCAACGCAGCTCTAACTCTCAGAGCTCTCTCTGTTTCCCCTTCACAGCAGCTCTAACTCTAAGCGCTCTCAGTTGCCCCTTCAATGCAGCTCTATAACTCACAGCACTCTCTGTTCCCACTTTAACGCAGCTCTAACTCTCACCGCTCTCTGTTGCCCTTCAGAGCAGCTCTGACTAAATCTCAGTGCTCTCTGTTTCCCCAAGGCAGCTTTAACTCTCAGCGCTCTCTATTGCCCCTTCACAGGAGCTCTAACTCTCACCGCTCTGTTTGCTAATTGAGAGCAGCTCTAATTCTAAGCGCTCTCAGTTGCCCCTTCACAGCAGCTGTAAACCTCAGCGAGCTCTGTTGCCCCTTCAACGCAGCTCTAACTCTCAGCGCTCGCTGTTGCCCCTTCAGTGCAGCTCTGACTAAATCTCAGCGCGCTGTGTTGCCCCTTCACAGAAACTCTCTCAGCACGCTCTGTTGCCCCATCACAGCAGCTGGAACTCTCAGCGCGCTCTGTTGCCCTTCAGAGTAGCACTAAATCTCAGCGCTTTCTGTGGCCCCTTCACAGCAGCTCTAACTCTCAGAGCGCTCTGTTGCCCCTTCAGAGGAGCTCCGCCTAAATCTCAGCGATCTGTGTTGCCCCTTCACAGCAGCTCTAAATCTCAGCGCTGTGTGTTGCCCCTTCACAACAGCTGTAACTCTCACCACTCTCTGTTTCCCCTTCACAGCAGCGCTAACTCTCACCAATCTCTGTTTCCGCTTCACAGCAGCCCTGACTCTCTACGCTCTCTGTTGCCCCTTCACAGCGGCTTTAACTCTAAGTGCTCTCAGTTGCCCCTTCACAGCAGCTCTAACTCTCAGAGCGCCTTGTTGCCCCTTCAGAGTAGCTCTGACTGAATCTCAGCGCTCTCTGTTTCCCCTCCACACCACCTCTATCTCTCAGCGCTCTTTGCTTCTTCAGAGCAGCTCTAATTCTAAGCGCTCTCAGTTGCCCCTTCACAGCAGCTCTGAACTTCAGCGAGCTCTGTTGCCCCTTCACAGCAGCTCTAACTCACAGCACTCTTTGTTGCCCCTTTAATGCAGCTCTAACTATCAGCGCTCTCTGTTGCCCTTCAGAGCAGCTCTGACTGAATCTCAGCGCTCTCTGTTTCCCCTCCACAGCACCTCTATCTCTCAGCGCTCCGTTTGCTTCTTCACAGCAGCTCTAATTCTAAGCGCTCTCAGTTGCCCCTTCACAGCAGCTCTGACCTCAGCGAGCTCTGTTGCCCCTTCACAGCAGCTCTAACTCTCAGCGCTGTGTGTTGCCCCTTCACAACAGCTCTAACTCTCACCATTCTGTTTCCACTTCACAGCAGCCCTGACTCTCAACGCTCTGTGTTGCCCCTTCAACGCAGCTCTAACTCTCAGCGCTCGCTGTTGCTCCTTCAGTGCAGCTCTCACTAAATCTCAGCGCTCTGTGTTGCCCCTTCACAGAAGCTCTCTCAGCGCTCTCTGTTGCCCTTCAGAGCAGCTCTGACTAAATCTCAGCGCTCTCTGTTTCCCCTCCACAGCAGCTCAATCTCTCAGCGCTGTTTGCTTCTTCAGAGCAGCTCTAATTCTAAGCCCTCTCAGTTGCCCCTTCACAGCAGCTCTAAACCTCACCGAGGTTCACAGCAGCTCTAACTCTCAGCGCGCTCTGTTGCCCTTCAGAGGTGCTCTGACTAACTCTCCGTGCTTTCTGTTGACCCTTCAGATCAGTCTGACTAACTCTCAGCGCTCCCGGTTGCCCCTTCAGAGCAGCTCTAACTCTCACCGCCCTGTGTTGCCACTTCAATGCCGTTCTAATTCTCAGCACTCTTTATTGCCCCTTCAGAGCAGCTCTAACTCTCAGAGCACTCTGTTGCCCTTCAGAGCAGCTCTGACTAAATCTCAGTGCTCTCTGTTTGCCCAAGGCAGCTTTAACTCTCAGCGCTCTCTATTGTCCCTTCACAGGAGCTCTAACTCTCACCGCTCTGTTTGCTACTTGAGAGCAGCTCTAATTCTAAGCGCTCTCAGTTGCCCCTTCACAGCAGCTGTAAACCTCAGCGAGCTCTGTTGCCCCTTCAACGCAGCTCTAACGCTCAGCGCTCGCTCTTGCCCCTTCCGAGCAGCTCTGACTAAATCTCAGCGCGCTGTGTTGCCCCTTCACAGAAGCTCTAACTCTCAGTGCGCTCTGTTGCCATTCAGAGTAGCACTGACTAAATCTCAGCGCTTTCTGTGGCCCCTTCACAGCAGCTCTAACTCTCAGAGCGCTCTGTTGCCCCTTCAGAAGAGCTCTGACTAAATCTCAGCGATCTGTGTTGCCCCTTCACAGCAGCTCTAAATCTCAGCGCTGTGTGTTGCCCCTTCACAACAGCTGTAACTCTCACCACTCTCTGTTTCTCCTTCACAGCAGCGCTAACTCTCACCAATCTCTGTTTCCGCTTCACAGCAGCCCTGACTCTCTACGCTCTCTGTTGCCCCTTCACAGCGGCTTTAACTCTAAGTGCTCTCAGTTGCCCCTTCACAGCAGCTCTAACTCTCAGACCGCTCTGTTGCCCCTTCAGAAGAGCTCTGACTAAATCTCAGCGCTCTCCGTGGCCCCTTCACAGCAGCTCTACCTCTCAGAGCTCTCTCTGTTGCCCCTTCACAGCAGCTCTAAGTCTCAGCCCTGTCTGTTGCCCCTTCACAGCAGTTCTGACTAACTCTCAGCCCTCTCTGTTGCCCCATCACAGCCGCTCTAACTCTCACCGCTATCTGTTGCCCCTTCGCAGGAGCTCTAACTCTCAGCGCTATGTGTTGCCCCTTCTCAGCAATGCTAAATCTCAGCGCTCTGTGTTGCCCCTTCACAGCAGCTCTAATTCTCAGCGCTGTTTCCCCATCACAGCAGCTCGAACTCTCAGCGCTCTGTGTTGCCCCTTCAACGCAGCTCTAATTCTCAGCGATCCCTGGTGCCACTTCACAGGAGCGCTGACTAACTCTAAAGCGCTCTGTATGGCCCCATCAACGCAGCTCTAACTCTCAAGCCCTCTCTGTTGCCCCTTCACAGGAGCTCTAACACTCAGCCCCCTCTGTTGTCCCTTCCGAGCAGCTCTGACTAAATCTCAGCGATCTGTGTTGCCCCTTCACAGCAGCTCTAACTCTCAGCGCGCTCTGTTGCCCTTCAGAGTAGCACTGACTAAATCTCAGCGCTTTCTGTTGGCCCTTCACAGCAGCTCTAACTCTCAGAGCGCTCTGTTGCCCCTTCAGAGGAGCTCTGACTAAATCTCAGCGCTCTCTGTTGCCCATTCATAGCAGCTATAACTCTCAGCGCTCTGTTGCCCCTTCATAGCAGCTCTGACTAAATCTCAGCGCTCTCTGTGTCCCCTTCACACCAGCTCTATCTCTCAGCGCTCTGTGTTGCCCCTTCACAGAAGCTCTCTCAGCGCTCTCTGTTGCCCCTTCACACCAGCTCTATCTCGCAGCACACCGTGTTGCCCCTTCAACGCAGCTCTAACTCTCAGAGCTCTCTCTGTTTCCCCTTCACAGCAGCTCTAACTCTAAGCGCTCTCAGTTGCCCCTTCAATGCAGCTCTATAACTCACAGCACTCTCTGTTCCCACTTTAACGCAGCTCTAACTCTCACCGCTCTCTGTTGCCCTTCAGAGCAGCTCTGACTAAATCTCAGTGCTCTCTGTTTCCCCAAGGCAGCTTTAACTCTCAGCGCTCTCTATTGCCCCTTCACAGGAGCTCTAACTCTCACCGCTCTGTTTGCTAATTGAGAGCAGCTCTAATTCTAAGCGCTCTCAGTTGCCCCTTCACAGCAGCTGTAAACCTCAGCGAGCTCTGTTGCCCCTTCAACGCAGCTCTAACTCTCAGCGCTCGCTGTTGCCCCTTCAGTGCAGCTCTGACTAAATCTCAGCGCGCTGTGTTGCCCCTTCACAGAAACTCTCTCAGCACGCTCTGTTGCCCCATCACAGCAGCTGGAACTCTCAGCGCGCTCTGTTGCCCTTCAGAGTAGCACTAAATCTCAGCGCTTTCTGTGGCCCCTTCACAGCAGCTCTAACTCTCAGAGCGCTCTGTTGCCCCTTCAGAGGAGCTCCGCCTAAATCTCAGCGATCTGTGTTGCCCCTTCACAGCAGCTCTAAATCTCAGCGCTGTGTGTTGCCCCTTCACAACAGCTGTAACTCTCACCACTCTCTGTTTCCCCTTCACAGCAGCGCTAACTCTCACCAATCTCTGTTTCCGCTTCACAGCAGCCCTGACTCTCTACGCTCTCTGTTGCCCCTTCACAGCGGCTTTAACCCTAAGTGCTCTCAGTTGCCCCTTCACAGCAGCTCTAACTCTCAGACCGCTCTGTTGCCCCTTCAGAAGAGCTCTGACTAAATCTCAGTGCTCTCCGTGGCCCCTTCACAGCACCTCTACCTCTCAGAGCTCTCTCTGTTGCCCCTTCACAGCAGCTCTGACTAACTCTCAGCCCTCTCTGTTGCCCCATCACAGCCGCTCTCTCACCGCTATCTGTTGCCCCATCACAGCCGCTCTAACTCTCACCGCTATCTGTTGCCCCTTCGCAGGAGCTCTAACTCTCAGCGCTATGTGTTGCCCCTTCTCAGCAATGCTAAATCTGAGATCTCTGTGTTGCCCCTTCACAGCAGCTCTAATTCTCAGCGCTGTTTCCCCATCACAGCAGCTCGAACTCTCAGCGCTCTGTGTTGCCCCTTCAACGCAGCTCTAATTCTCAGCGATCCCTGGTGCCACTTCACAGGAGCGCTGACTAACTCTAAAGCGCTCTGTATGGCCCCATCAACGCAGCTCTAACTCTCAAGCCCTCTCTGTTGCCCCTTCACAGGAGCTCTAACACTCAGCCCCCTCTGTTGTCCCTTCCGAGCAGCTCTGACTAAATCTCAGCGATCTGTGTTGCCCCTTCACAGCAGCTCTAACTCTCAGCGCGCTCTGTTGCCCTTCAGAGTAGCACTGACTAAATCTCAGCGCTTTCTGTTGGCCCTTCACAGCAGCTCTAACTCTCAGAGCGCTCTGTTTCCCCTTCAGAGGAGCTCTGACTAAATCTCAGCGCTCTCTGTTGCCCATTCATAGCAGCTATAACTCTCAGCGCTCTGGTGCCCCTTCAGAGCAGCTCTGACTAAATCTCAGCGCTCTCTGTTTCCCCTCCAAAGCAGCTTTAACTCTCAGCGCTCTCTATTGCCCCTTCACAGGAGCTCTAACTCTCACCGCTCTGTTTGCTACTTGAGAGCAGCTCTAATTCTAAGCGCTCTCAGTTGCCCCTTCACAGCAGCTCTAAATCTCAGCGCTGTGTGTTGCCCCTTCACAACAGCTGTAAGTCTCACCACTCTCTGTTTCCCCTTCACAGCAGCTCTAACTCTCACCAATCTCTGTTTCCGCTTCACAGCAGCCCTGACTCTCTACGCTGTCTGTTGCCCCTTCACAGCGGCTTTAACTCTAAGCGCTCTCAGTTGCCCCTTCACAGCAGCTCTAACTCTCAGAGCGCTCTGTTGCCCCTTCAGAGCAGCTCTGACTAAATCTCAGCGCTCTCTGTTTCCCCTCCAAAGCAGCTTGAACTCTCAGTGCTCTGTATTGCCCCTTCACAGGAGCTCTGACTAACTCTCACCGCTCTGTTTGCTACTGGAGAGCAGCTCTAAATCTAAGCGCTCTCATTTACCCCTTCAATGCAGCTCTAACTCACAGCACTCTTTGTTGCCCCTTTAACGCAGCTCTAACTAGCAGCGCTCTCTGTTGCCCTGCAGAGCAGCTCTGACTGAATCTCAGCGCTCTCTGTTTCCCCTCCACAGGCAGCTCTATCTCTCAGCGCTCTGCTTCTTCAGAGCAGCTCTAATTCTAAGCGCTCTCAGTTGCCCCTTCACAGCACCTCTGAAACTCAGCGAGCTCTGTTGCCCCTTCAACGCAGCTCTAACGCTCAGCGCTGGCTGTTGCCCCTTCAGTGCAGCTCTGACTAAATCTCAGCGCTCTGTGTTGCCCCTTCAGAGCAGCTCTAACTCTCAGTGCGCTCTGTTGCCCTTCAGAGTAGCACTGACTAAATCTCATCGCTTTCTGTTGCCCCTTCACAGCAGCTCTAACTCTCAGCACGCTCTGTTGCCCTTCAGAGTAGCACTGACTAAATCTCAGCGCTTTCTGTTGCCCCTTCACAGCAGCTCTAACTCTCAGAGCGCTCTGTTGCCCCTCCAGAGGAGCTCTGACTAAATCTCAGCGCTCTCTGTGTCCCCTTCACACCAGCTCTACCTCTCAGCGCTCTGTGTTGCCCCTTCAACGCAGCTCTAATTCTCAGCGATCTCTGGTGCCCCTTCACAGGAGCACTGACCGACTCTCAAGCGCTCTGTGTTGCCCCTTCACAGCAGCTGTAACTCTAAGTGCTCTCAGTTGCCCCTTCTCAGCAGCTCTAACTTCCAGTGCTGTGTGTTGCCCCTTCACAGCAGCTCTAACTCTCAGCGCTCTCTATTGCCCCTTCACAGGAGCTCTGACTAACTCTCACCGCTCTGTTTGCTCCTTCAGAGCAGCTCTAATTCTAAGCGCTCTCAGTTGCCCGTTCACAGCAGCTGTAAACCTCATCGCTCTCTCTTGCCCCTTCAACGCAGCTCTAACGCTCAGCGCTCGCTGTTGCCTCTTCAGAGCAGCTCTAACTCTCACCACTCTGTTTCCGCTTCACAGCAGCCCTGACTCTCAACGCTCTGTGTTGCCCCTTCAACGCAGCTGTAACTCAGAGCTCACTGTTGCCCATTCATAGCAGATATAACTCTCAGCCCTGACTGTTGCCCCTTCAGAGCAGCTCTGAATAAATCTCAGCGCTCTCTGTTGCCCCTTCACACCAGCTCTATCTCTCGGCGCTCTGTGCTGCCCCTTCAACGCAGTTCTAACTCTCACCTCTCTCTCTTGCACAGTCACAGCAGCTCTAACTACCTCTCACCGCTATCTGTTGCCCCTTCACAGGAGCTCTAACTCTCAGCGCTATGTGTTGCCCCTTCTCAGCAACGCTAAATCTCACCACTCCGTGTTGCCTCTTCAACGCAGCTCTAATTCTCAGCGATCCCTGGTGCCCCTTCACAGGAGCGCTGACTGACTCTCAAGCGTTGTCTGCTGCCCCTACACAGCAGCTGTAACTCTAAGTGCACTCAGTTGCCCCTTCTCAGCAGCTCTAACTTCCAGTGCTCTGTGTTGCCCCTTCACAGCAGCTCTAACGCTGAGCTCTCTCAGTTGCCCCTTCAATGCAGCTCTAACTCACAGCGCTCTGTGTTGCCCCTTCAACGCAGCTGTAACTCTCACGGATCTCTGTTGCCCTTTCACAGCAGCTCTAACTCTAAGAACTCTCATTTGCCCCTTCAATGCAGCCCTAACGCACAGCACTCTGGGTTGCCCCTTCAGTGCAGCTCTGACTAAATCTCAGCGCTCTGTGTTTCCCCTTCACAGAAGCTTTCTCAGCGCTCTGTGTAGCCCCTACACAGCAGCTCTAAATCTCAGCGCTGTGTGTTGCCCCTTCACAACAGCTGGAACTCTCACCACTCTCTGTTTCCCTTTCACAGCAGCTCTAACTCTCACCACTCTGTTTCCGCTTCACAGCAGCCCTCACTCTCAACGCTCTGGGTTGCCCATCAACACAGCTGTAACTCAGCGCTCACTGTTGCCCATTCATAGCAGCTATAACTCTCAGCGCTCTGTTGACCCTTCATTGTAGCTCTGACTAAATCTCAGCGCTCTCTGTTGCCCCTTCACACCAGCTCTATCTCGCAGCACACCGTGTTGCCCCTTCAACGCAGCTCTAACTCTCAGAGCTCTCTCTGTTTCCCCTTCACAGCAGCTCTAACTCTAAGTGCTCTCAGTTGCCCCTTCTCAGCAGCTCTAACTTCCAGTGCTCTGTGTTGCCCCTTCACAGCAGCTCTAACTCTCAGCGCTCTCTATTGCCCCTTCACAGGAGCTCTGACTAACTCTCACCTCTCTGTTTGCTCCTTCAGAGCAGCTCTAATTCTAAGCGCTCTCAGTTGCCCCTTCACAGCAGCTGTAAACCTCATCGCTCTCTCTTCCCCCTTCAACGCAGCTCTAACGCTCAGCGCTCGCTGTTGCCTCTTCAGAGTAGCTCTAACTCTCACCACTCTGTTTCCGCTTCACAGCAGCCCTGACTCTCTACGCTCTCTGTTGCCCCTTCACAGCGGCTTTAACTCTAAGCGCTCTCAGTTGCCCCTTCACAGCAGCTCTAACTCTCAGAGCGCTCTGTTGCCCCTTCAGAGGAGCTCTGACTAAATCTCAGCGCTCTCTGTTTCCCCTCCAAAGCAGCTTGAACTCTCAGTGCTCTCTATTGCCCCTTCACAGGAGCTCTGACAAACTCTCACCGCTCTGTTTGCTACTGGAGAGCAGCTCTAAATCTAAGCGCTCTCATTTACCCCTTCAATGCAGCTCTAACTCACAGCACTCTTTGTTGCCCCTTTAACGCAGCTCTAACTAGCAGTGCTCTCTGTTGCCCTTCAGAGCAGCTCTGACTGAATCTCAGCGCTCTCTGTTTCCCCTCCACAGCAGCTCTATCTCTCAGCGCTCTGTTTGCTTCTTCACAGCAGCTCTAATTCTAAGCGCTCTCAGTTGCCCCTTCACAGCAGCTCTGAACCTCAGCGAGCTCTGTTGCCCCTTCACAGCAGCTCTAACTCTCAGCGCTGTGTCTTGCCCCTTCACAGCAGCTCTAACTCTCTCCACTCTCTTTTTCCCCTTCACAGCAGCTCTAACTCCACCACTGTTTCCGCTTCACAGCAGCCCTGACTCTCATCGCTCTGTGTTGCCCCTTCAACGCAGCTCTAACTCTCAGCGCTCGCTGTTGCCCCTTCAGTGCAGCTCTCACTAAATCTCAGCGCTCTGTGTTGCCCCTTCACAGAAGCTCTCTCAGCGCTCTCTGTTGCCCTTCTGAGCAGCTCTGACTAAATCTCAGCGCTCTCTGTTTCCCCTCCACAGCAGCTCAATCTCTCAGCGCTCTGTTTGCTTCTTCAGGGCAGCTCCTATTCTAAGCCCTCTCAGTTGCCCCTTCACAGCAGCTCTAAACCTCACCGAGGTTCACAGCAGCTCTAACTCTCAGCGTGCTCTGTTGCCCTTCAGAGCAGCTCTGACTAACTCTCCGTGCTTTCTGTTGACCCTTCAGATCAGTCTGACTAACTCTCAGCGCTCCCAGTTGCCCCTTCACAGCAGCTCTAACTCTCAGAGCGCTCTGTTGCCCCTTCAGAAGAGCTCTGACTAAATCTCAGCGATCTGTGTTGCCCCTTCACAGCAGCTCTAAATCTCAGCGCTGTGTGTTGCCCCTTCACAACAGCTGTAACTCTCACCACTCTCTGTTTCCCCTTCACAGCAGCGCTAACTCTCACCAATCTGTTTCCGCTTCACAGCAACCCTGACTCTCTACGCTCTCTGTTGCCCCTTCACAGCGGCTTTAACTCTAAGTGCTCTCAGTTGCCCCTTCACAGCAGCTCTAACTCTCAGACCGCTCTGTTGCCCCTTCAGAAGAGCTCTGACTAAATCTCAGCGCTCTCCGTGGCCCCTTCACAGCAGCTCTACCTCTCAGAGCTCTCTCTGTTGCCCCATCACAGCCGCTCTAACTCTCACCGCTATCTGTTGCCCCATCACAGCCGCTCTCTCACCGCTATCTGTTGCCCCTTCGCAGGAGCTCTAACTCTCAGCGCTATGTGTTGCCCCTTCTCAGCAATGCTAAATCTCAGCGCTCTGTGTTGCCCCTTCACAGCAGCTCTAATTCTCAGCGCTGTTTCCCCATCACAGCAGCTCGAACTCTCAGCGCTCTGTGTTGCCCCTTCAACGCAGCTCTAATTCTCAGCGATCCCTGGTGCCACTTCACAGGAGCGCTGACTAACTCTAAAGCGCTCTGTATGGCCCCATCAACGCAGCTCTAACTCTCAAGCCCTCTCTGTTGCCCCTTCACAGGAGCTCTAACTCTCAGCCCCCTCTGTTGTCCCTTCCGAGCAGCTCTGACTAAATCTCAGCGATCTGTGTTGCCCCTTCACAGCAGCTCTAACTCTCAGCGCGCTCTGTTGCCCTTCAGAGTAGCACTGACTAAATCTCAGCGCTTTCTGTTGGCCCTTCACAGCAGCTCTAACTCTCAGAGCGCTCTGTTGCCCCTTCAGAGGAGCTCTGACTAAATCTCAGCGCTCTCTGTTGCCCATTCATAGCAGCTATAACTCTCAGCGCTCTGTTGCCCCTTCATAGCAGCTCTGACTAAATCTCAGCGCTCTCTGTGTCCCCTTCACACCAGCTCTATCTCTCAGCGCTCTGTGTTGCCCCTTCACAGAAGCTCTCTCAGCGCTCTCTGTTGCCCCTTCACACCAGCTCTATCTCGCAGCACACCGTGTTGCCCCTTCAACGCAGCTCTAACTCTCAGAGCTCTCTCTGTTTCCCCTTCACAGCAGCTCTAACTCTAAGCGCTCTCAGTTGCCCCTTCAATGCAGCTCTATAACTCACAGCACTCTCTGTTCCCACTTTAACGCAGCTCTAACTCTCACCGCTCTCTGTTGCCCTTCAGAGCAGCTCTGACTAAATCTCAGTGCTCTCTGTTTCCCCAAGGCAGCTTTAACTCTCAGCGCTCTCTATTGCCCCTTCACAGGAGCTCTAACTCTCACCGCTCTGTTTGCTAATTGAGAGCAGCTCTAATTCTAAGCGCTCTCAGTTGCCCCTTCACAGCAGCTGTAAACCTCAGCGAGCTCTGTTGCCCCTTCAACGCAGCTCTAACTCTCAGCGCTCGCTGTTGCCCCTTCAGTGCAGCTCTGACTAAATCTCAGCGCGCTGTGTTGCCCCTTCACAGAAACTCTCTCAGCACGCTCTGTTGCCCCATCACAGCAGCTGGAACTCTCAGCGCGCTCTGTTGCCCTTCAGAGTAGCACTAAATCTCAGCGCTTTCTGTGGCCCCTTCACAGCAGCTCTAACTCTCAGAGCGCTCTGTTGCCCCTTCAGAGGAGCTCCGCCTAAATCTCAGCGATCTGTGTTGCCCCTTCACAGCAGCTCTAAATCTCAGCGCTGTGTGTTGCCCCTTCACAACAGCTGTAACTCTCACAACTCTCTGTTTCCCCTTCACAGCAGCGCTAACTCTCACCAATCTCTGTTTCCGCTTCACAGCAGCCCTGACTCTCTACGCTCTCTGTTGCCCCTTCACAGCGGCTTTAACTCTAAGTGCTCTCAGTTGCCCCTTCACAGCAGCTCTAACTCTCAGAGCGCCTTGTTGCCCCTTCAGAGTAGCTCTGACTGAATCTCAGCGCTCTCTGTTTCCCCTCCACACCACCTGTATCTCTCAGCGCTCTTTGCTTCTTCAGAGCAGCTCTAATTCTAAGCGCTCTCAGTTGCCCCTTCACAGCAGCTCTGAACTTCAGCGAGCTCTGTTGCCCCTTCACAGCAGCTCTAACTCACAGCACTCTTTGTTGCCCCTTTAATGCAGCTCTAACTATCAGCGCTCTCTGTTGCCCTTCAGAGCAGCTCTGACTGAATCTCAGCGCTCTCTGTTTCCCCTCCACAGCACCTCTATCTCTCAGCGCTCCGTTTGCTTCTTCACAGCAGCTCTAATTCTAAGCGCTCTCAGTTGCCCCTTCACAGCAGCTCTGACCTCAGCGAGCTCTGTTGCCCCTTCACAGCAGCTCTAACTCTCAGCGCTGTGTGTTGCCCCTTCACAACAGCTCTAACTCTCACCATTCTGTTTCCACTTCACAGCAGCCCTGACTCTCAACGCTCTGTGTTGCCCCTTCAACGCAGCTCTAACTCTCAGCGCTCGCTGTTGCTCCTTCAGTGCAGCTCTCACTAAATCTCAGCGCTCTGTGTTGCCCCTTCACAGAAGCTCTCTCAGCGCTCTCTGTTGCCCCTTCACACCAGCTCTATCTCGCAGCACACCGTGTTGCCCCTTCAACGCAGCTCTAACTCTCAGAGCTCTCTCTGTTTCCCCTTCACAGCAGCTCTAACTCTAAGCGCTCTCAGTTGCCCCTTCAATGCAGCTCTATAACTCACAGCACTCTCTGTTCCCACTTTAACGCAGCTCTAACTCTCACCGCTCTCTGTTGCCCTTCAGAGCAGCTCTGACTAAATCTCAGTGCTCTCTGTTTCCCCAAGGCAGCTTTAACTCTCAGCGCTCTCTATTGCCCCTTCACAGGAGCTCTAACTCTCACCGCTCTGTTTGCTAATTGAGAGCAGCTCTAATTCTAAGCGCTCTCAGTTGCCCCTTCACAGCAGCTGTAAACCTCAGCGAGCTCTGTTGCCCCTTCAACGCAGCTCTAACTCTCAGCGCTCGCTGTTGCCCCTTCAGTGCAGCTCTGATTAAATCTCAGCGCGCTGTGTTGCCCCTTCACAGAAACTCTCTCAGCACGCTCTGTTGCCCCATCACAGCAGCTGGAACTCTCAGCGCGCTCTGTTGCCCTTCAGAGTAGCACTAAATCTCAGCGCTTTCTGTGGCCCCTTCACAGCAGCTCTAACTCTCAGCGCTGTGTGTTGCCCCTTCACAATAGCTCTAACTCTCACCATTCTGTTTCCACTTCACAGCAGCACTGACTCTCAACGCTCTGTGTTGCCCCTTCAACGCAGCTCTAACTCTCAGCGCTCGCTGTTGCTCCTTCAGTGCAGCTCTCACCAAATCTCAGCGCTCTGTGTTGCCCCTTCACAGAAGCTCTCTCAGCGCTCTCTGTTGCCCTTCAGAGCAGCTCTGACTAAATCTCAGCGCTCTCTGTTTCCCCTCCACAGCAGGTCAATCTCTCAGCGCTGTTTGCTTCTTCAGAGCAGCTCTAATTCTAAGCCCTCTCAGTTGCCCCTTCACAGCAGCTCTAAACCTCACCGAGGTTCACAGCAGCTCTAACTCTCAGCGCGCTCTGTTGCCCTTCAGAGGTGCTCTGACTAACTCTCCGTGCTTTCTGTTGACCCTTCAGATCAGTCTGACTAACTCTCAGCGCTCCCGGTTGCCCCTTCAGAGCAGCTCTAACTCTCACCGCCCTGTGTTGCCACTTCAATGCCGTTCTAATTCTCAGCACTCTTTATTGCCCCTTCAGAGCAGCTCTAACTCTCAGAGCACTCTGTTGCCCTTCAGAGCAGCTCTGACTAAATCTCAGTGCTCTCTGTTTGCCCAAGGCAGCTTTAACTCTCAGCGCTCTCTATTGCCCCTTCACAGGAGCTCTAACTCTCACCGCTCTGTTTGCTACTTGAGAGCAGCTCTAATTCTAAGCGCTCTCAGTTGCCCCTTCACAGCAGCTGTAAACCTCAGCGAGCTCTGTTGCCCCTTCAACGCAGCTCTAACGCTCAGCGCTCGCTCTTGCCCCTTCCGAGCAGCTCTGACTAAATCTCAGCGCGCTGTGTTGCCCCTTCACAGAAGCTCTAACTCTCAGTGCGCTCTGTTGCCATTCAGAGTAGCACTGACTAAATCTCAGCGCTTTCTGTGGCCCCTTCACAGCAGCTCTAACTCTCAGAGCGCTCTGTTGCCCCTTCAGAAGAGCTCTGACTAAATCTCAGCGATCTGTGTTGCCCCTTCACAGCAGCTCTAAATCTCAGCGCTGTGTGTTGCCCCTTCACAACAGCTGTAACTCTCACCACTCTCTGTTTCCCCTTCACAGCAGCGCTAACTCTCACCAATCTCTGTTTCCGCTTCACAGCAGCCCTGACTCTCTACGCTCTCTGTTGCCCCTTCACAGCGGCTTTAACTCTAAGTGCTCTCAGTTGCCCCTTCACAGCAGCTCTAACTCTCAGACCGCTCTGTTGCCCCTTCAGAAGAGCTCTGACTAAATCTCAGCGCTCTCCGTGGCCCCTTCACAGCAGCTCTACCTCTCAGAGCTCTCTCTGTTGCCCCTTCACAGCAGCTCTAAGTCTCAGCCCTGTCTGTTGCCCCTTCACAGCAGTTCTGACTAACTCTCAGCCCTCTCTGTTGCCCCATCACAGCCGCTCTAACTCTCACCGCTATCTGTTGCCCCTTCGCAGGAGCTCTAACTCTCAGCGCTATGTGTTGCCCCTTCTCAGCAATGCTAAATCTCAGCGCTCTGTGTTGCCCCTTCACAGCAGCTCTAATTCTCAGCGCTGTTTCCCCATCACAGCAGCTCGAACTCTCAGCGCTCTGTGTTGCCCCTTCAACGCAGCTCTAATTCTCAGCGATCCCTGGTGCCACTTCACAGGAGCGCTGACTAACTCTAAAGCGCTCTGTATGGCCCCATCAACGCAGCTCTAACTCTCAAGCCCTCTCTGTTGCCCCTTCACAGGAGCTCTAACACTCAGCCCCCTCTGTTGTCCCTTCCGAGCAGCTCTGACTAAATCTCAGCGATCTGTGTTGCCCCTTCACAGCAGCTCTAACTCTCAGCGCGCTCTGTTGCCCTTCAGAGTAGCACTGACTAAATCTCAGCGCTTTCTGTTGGCCCTTCACAGCAGCTCTAACTCTCAGAGCGCTCTGTTGCCCCTTCAGAGGAGCTCTGACTAAATCTCAGCGCTCTCTGTTGCCCATTCATAGCAGCTATAACTCTCAGCGCTCTGTTGCCCCTTCATAGCAGCTCTGACTAAATCTCAGCGCTCTCTGTGTCCCCTTCACACCAGCTCTATCTCTCAGCGCTCTGTGTTGCCCCTTCACAGAAGCTCTCTCAGCGCTCTCTGTTGCCCCTTCACACCAGCTCTATCTCGCAGCACACCGTGTTGCCCCTTCAACGCAGCTCTAACTCTCAGAGCTCTCTCTGTTTCCCCTTCACAGCAGCTCTAACTCTAAGCGCTCTCAGTTGCCCCTTCAATGCAGCTCTATAACTCACAGCACTCTCTGTTCCCACTTTAACGCAGCTCTAACTCTCACCGCTCTCTGTTGCCCTTCAGAGCAGCTCTGACTAAATCTCAGTGCTCTCTGTTTCCCCAAGGCAGCTTTAACTCTCAGCGCTCTCTATTGCCCCTTCACAGGAGCTCTAACTCTCACCGCTCTGTTTGCTAATTGAGAGCAGCTCTAATTCTAAGCGCTCTCAGTTGCCCCTTCACAGCAGCTGTAAACCTCAGCGAGCTCTGTTGCCCCTTCAACGCAGCTCTAACTCTCACCGCTCTCTGTTGCCCTTCAGAGTAGCACTGACTAAATCTCAGCGCTTTCTGTTGGCCCTTCACAGCAGCTCTAACTCTCAGAGCGCTCTGTTTCCCCTTCAGAGGAGCTCTGACTAAATCTCAGCGCTCTCTGTTGACCATTCATAGCAGCTATAACTCTCAGCGCTCTGGTGCCCCTTCAGAGCAGCTCTGACTAAATCTCAGCGCTCTCTGTTTCCCCTCCAAAGCAGCTTGAACTCTCAGCGCTCTGTATTGCCCCTTCACAGGAGCTCTAACTCTCACCGCTCTGTTTGCTACTTGAGAGCAGCTCTAATTCTAAGCGCTCTCAGTTGCCCCTTCACAGCAGCTCTAAATCTCAGCGCTGTGTGTTGCCCCTTCACAACAGCTGTAAGTCTCACCACTGTCTGTTTCCCCTTCACAGCAGCTCTAACTCTCACCAATCTCTGTTTCCGCTTCACAGCAGCCCTGACTCTCTACGCTGTCTGTTGCCCCTTCACAGCGGCTTTAACTCTAAGCGCTCTCAGTTGCCCCTTCACAGCAGCTCTAACTCTCAGAGCGCTCTGTTGCCCCTTCAGAGCAGCTCTGACTATATCTCAGCGCTCTCTGTTTCCCCTCCAAAGCAGCTTGAACTCTCAGTGCTCTGTATTGCCCCTTCACAGGAGCTCTGACTAACTCTCACCGCTCTGTTTGCTACTGGAGAGCAGCTCTAAATCTAAGCGCTCTCATTTACCCCTTCAATGCAGCTCTAACTCACAGCACTCTTTGTTGCCCCTTTAACGCAGCTCTAACTAGCAGCGCTCTCTGTTGCCCTGCAGAGCAGCTCTGACTGAATCTCAGCGCTCTCTGTTTCCCCTCCACAGGCAGCTCTATCTCTCAGCGCTCTGCTTCTTCAGAGCAGCTCTAATTCTAAGCGCTCTCAGTTGCCCCTTCACAGCACCTCTGAAACTCAGCGAGCTCTGTTGCCCCTTCAACGCAGCTCTAACGCTCAGCGCTGGCTGTTGCCCCTTCAGTGCAGCTCTGACTAAATCTCAGCGCTCTGTGTTGCCCCTTCAGAGCAGCTCTAACTCTCAGTGCGCTCTGTTGCCCTTCAGAGTAGCACTGACTAAATCTCATCGCTTTCTGTTGCCCCTTCACAGCAGCTCTAACTCTCAGCACGCTCTGTTGCCCTTCAGAGTAGCACTGACTAAATCTCAGCGCTTTCTGTTGCCCCTTCACAGCAGCTCTAACTCTCAGAGCGCTCTGTTGCCCCTCCAGAGGAGCTCTGACTAAATCTCAGCGCTCTCTGTGTCCCCTTCACACCAGTTCTACCTCTCAGCGCTCTGTGTTGCCCCTTCAACGCAGCTCTAATTCTCAGCGATCTCTGGTGCCCCTTCACAGGAGCACTGACCGACTCTCAAGCGCTCTGTGTTGCCCCTTCACAGCAGCTGTAACTCTAAGTGCTCTCAGTTGCCCCTTCTCAGCAGCTCTAACTTCCAGTGCTGTGTGTTGCCCCTTCACAGCAGCTCTAACTCTCAGCGCTCTCTATTGCCCCTTCACAGGAGCTCTGACTAACTCTCACCGCTCTGTTTGCTCCTTCAGAGCAGCTCTAATTCTAAGCGCTCTCAGTTGCCCGTTCACAGCAGCTGTAAACCTCATCGCTCTCTCTTGCCCCTTCAACGCAGCTCTAACGCTCAGCGCTCGCTGTTGCCTCTTCAGAGCAGCTCTAACTCTCACCACTCTGTTTCCGCTTCACAGCAGCCCTGACTCTCAACGCTCTGTGTTGCCCCTTCAACGCAGCTGTAACTCAGAGCTCACTGTTGCCCATTCATAGCAGATATAACTCTCAGCCCTGACTGTTGCCCCTTCAGAGCAGCTCTGAATAAATCTCAGCGCTCTCTGTTGCCCCTTCACACCAGCTCTATCTCTCGGCGCTCTGTGCTGCCCCTTCAACGCAGTTCTAACTCTCACCTCTCTCTCTTGCACAGTCACAGCAGCTCTAACTACCTCTCACCGCTATCTGTTGCCCCTTCACAGGAGCTCTAACTCTCAGCGCTATGTGTTGCCCCTTCTCAGCAACGCTAAATCTCACCACTCCGTGTTGCCTCTTCAACGCAGCTCTAATTCTCAGCGATCCCTGGTGCCCCTTCACAGGAGCGCTGACTGACTCTCAAGCGTTGTCTGCTGCCCCTACACAGCAGCTGTAACTCTAAGTGCACTCAGTTGCCCCTTCTCAGCAGCTCTAACTTCCAGTGCTCTGTGTTGCCCCTTCACAGCAGCTCTAACGCTGAGCTCTCTCAGTTGCCCCTTCAATGCAGCTCTAACTCACAGCGCTCTGTGTTGCCCCTTCAACGCAGCTGTAACTCTCACGGATCTCTGTTGCCCTTTCACAGCAGCTCTAACTCTAAGAACTCTCATTTGCCCCTTCAATGCAGCCCTAACGCACAGCACTCTGGGTTGCCCCTTCAGTGCAGCTCTGACTAAATCTCAGCGCTCTGTGTTTCCCCTTCACAGAAGCTTTCTCAGCGCTCTGTGTAGCCCCTACACAGCAGCTCTAAATCTCAGCGCTGTGTGTTGCCCCTTCACAACAGCTGGAACTCTCACCACTCTCTGTTTCCCTTTCACAGCAGCTCTAACTCTCACCACTCTGTTTCCGCTTCACAGCAGCCCTCACTCTCAACGCTCTGGGTTGCCCATCAACACAGCTGTAACTCAGCGCTCACTGTTGCCCATTCATAGCAGCTATAACTCTCAGCGCTCTGTTGACCCTTCATTGTAGCTCTGACTAAATCTCAGCGCTCTCTGTTGCCCCTTCACACCAGCTCTATCTCGCAGCACACCGTGTTGCCCCTTCAACGCAGCTCTAACTCTCAGAGCTCTCTCTGTTTCCCCTTCACAGCAGCTCTAACTCTAAGTGCTCTCAGTTGCCCCTTCTCAGCAGCTCTAACTTCCAGTGCTCTGTGTTGCCCCTTCACAGCAGCTCTAACTCTCAGCGCTCTCTATTGCCCCTTCACAGGAGCTCTGACTAACTCTCACCTCTCTGTTTGCTCCTTCAGAGCAGCTCTAATTCTAAGCGCTCTCAGTTGCCCGTTCACAGCAGCTGTAAACCTCATCGCTCTCTCTTCCCCCTTCAACGCAGCTCTAACGCTCAGCGCTCGCTGTTGCCTCTTCAGAGCAGCTCTAACTCTCACCACTCTGTTTCCGCTTCACAGCAGCCCTGACTCTCTACGCTCTCAGTTGCCCCTTCACAGCAGCTCTAACTCTCAGAGCGCTCTGTTGCCCCTTCAGAGGAGCTCTGACTAAATCTCAGCGCTCTCTGTTTCCCCTCCAAAGCAGCTTGAACTCTCAGTGCTCTCTATTGCCCCTTCACAGGAGCTCTGACAAACTCTCACCGCTCTGTTTGCTACTGGAGAGCAGCTCTAAATCTAAGCGCTCTCATTTACCCCTTCAATGCAGCTCTAACTCACAGCACTCTTTGTTGCCCCTTTAACGCAGCTCTAACTAGCAGTGCTCTCTGTTGCCCTTCAGAGCAGCTCTGACTGAATCTCAGCGCTCTCTGTTTCCCCTCCACAGCAGCTCTATCTCTCAGCGCTCTGTTTGCTTCTTCACAGCAGCTCTAATTCTAAGCGCTCTCAGTTGCCCCTTCACAGCAGCTCTGAACCTCAGCGAGCTCTGTTGCCCCTTCACAGCAGCTCTAACTCTCAGCGCTGTGTCTTGCCCCTTCACAGCAGCTCTAACTCTCTCCACTCTCTTTTTCCCCTTCACAGCAGCTCTAACTCCACCACTGTTTCCGCTTCACAGCAGCCCTGACTCTCATCGCTCTGTGTTGCCCCTTCAACGCAGCTCTAACTCTCAGCGCTCGCTGTTGCCCCTTCAGTGCAGCTCTCACTAAATCTCAGCGCTCTGTGTTGCCCCTTCACAGAAGCTCTCTCAGCGCTCTCTGTTGCCCTTCTGAGCAGCTCTGACTAAATCTCAGCGCTCTCTGTTTCCCCTCCACAGCAGCTCAATCTCTCAGCGCTCTGTTTGCTTCTTCAGGGCAGCTCCTATTCTAAGCCCTCTCAGTTGCCCCTTCACAGCAGCTCTAAACCTCACCGAGGTTCACAGCAGCTCTAACTCTCAGCGTGCTCTGTTGCCCTTCAGAGCAGCTCTGACTAACTCTCCGTGCTTTCTGTTGACCCTTCAGATCAGTCTGACTAACTCTCAGCGCTCCCAGTTGCCCCTTCACAGCAGCTCTAACTCTCAGAGCGCTCTGTTGCCCCTTCAGAAGAGCTCTGACTAAATCTCAGCGATCTGTGTTGCCCCTTCACAGCAGCTCTAAATCTCAGCGCTGTGTGTTGCCCCTTCACAACAGCTGTAACTCTCACCACTCTCTGTTTCCCCTTCACAGCAGCGCTAACTCTCACCAATCTGTTTCCGCTTCACAGCAGCCCTGACTCTCTACGCTCTCTGTTGCCCCTTCACAGCGGCTTTAACTCTAAGTGCTCTCAGTTGCCCCTTCACAGCAGCTCTAACTCTCAGACCGCTCTGTTGCCCCTTCAGAAGAGCTCTGACTAAATCTCAGCGCTCTCCGTGGCCCCTTCACAGCAGCTCTACCTCTCAGAGCTCTCTCTGTTGCCCCTTCACAGCAGCTCTAAGTCTCAGCCCTGTCTGTTGCCCCTTCACAGCAGTTCTGACTAACTCTCAGCCCTCTCTGTTGCCCCATCACAGCCGCTCTAACTCTCACCGCTATCTGTTGCCCCTTCGCAGGAGCTCTAACTCTCAGCGCTATGTGTTGCCCCTTCTCAGCAATGCTAAATCTCAGCGCTCTGTGTTGCCCCTTCACAGCAGCTCTAATTCTCAGCGCTGTTTCCCCATCACAGCAGCTCGAACTCTCAGCGCTCTGTGTTGCCCCTTCAACGCAGCTCTAATTCTCAGCGATCCCTGGTGCCACTTCACAGGAGCGCTGACTAACTCTAAAGCGCTCTGTATGGCCCCATCAACGCAGCTCTAACTCTCAAGCCCTCTCTGTTGCCCCTTCACAGGAGCTCTAACTCTCAGCCCCCTCTGTTGTCCCTTCCGAGCAGCTCTGACTAAATCTCAGCGATCTGTGTTGCCCCTTCACAGCAGCTCTAACTCTCAGCGCGCTCTGTTGCCCTTCAGAGTAGCACTGACTAAATCTCAGCGCTTTCTGTTGGCCCTTCACAGCAGCTCTAACTCTCAGAGCGCTCTGTTGCCCCTTCAGAGGAGCTCTGACTAAATCTCAGCGCTCTCTGTTGCCCATTCATAGCAGCTATAACTCTCAGCGCTCTGTTGCCCCTTCATAGCAGCTCTGACTAAATCTCAGCGCTCTCTGTGTCCCCTTCACACCAGCTCTATCTCTCAGCGCTCTGTGTTGCCCCTTCACAGAAGCTCTCTCAGCGCTCTCTGTTGCCCCTTCACACCAGCTCTATCTCGCAGCACACCGTGTTGCCCCTTCAACGCAGCTCTAACTCTCAGAGCTCTCTCTGTTTCCCCTTCACAGCAGCTCTAACTCTAAGCGCTCTCAGTTGCCCCTTCAATGCAGCTCTATAACTCACAGCACTCTCTGTTCCCACTTTAACGCAGCTCTAACTCTCACCGCTCTCTGTTGCCCTTCAGAGCAGCTCTGACTAAATCTCAGTGCTCTCTGTTTCCCCAAGGCAGCTTTAACTCTCAGCGCTCTCTATTGCCCCTTCACAGGAGCTCTAACTCTCACCGCTCTGTTTGCTAATTGAGAGCAGCTCTAATTCTAAGCGCTCTCAGTTGCCCCTTCACAGCAGCTGTAAACCTCAGCGAGCTCTGTTGCCCCTTCAACGCAGCTCTAACTCTCAGCGCTCGCTGTTGCCCCTTCAGTGCAGCTCTGACTAAATCTCAGCGCGCTGTGTTGCCCCTTCACAGAAACTCTCTCAGCACGCTCTGTTGCCCCTTCACAGCAGCTGGAACTCTCAGCGCGCTCTGTTGCCCCTTCAGAGGAGCTCCGGCTAAATCTCAGCGATCTGTGTTGCCCCTTCACAGCAGCTCTAAATCTCAGCGCTGTGTGTTGCCCCTTCACAAAAGCTCTAACTCTCACCAATCTCTGTTTCCGCTTCACAGCAGCCCTGACTCTCTACGCTCTCTGTTGCCCCTTCACAGCGGCTTTAACTCTAAGTGCTCTCAGTTGCCCCTTCACAGCAGCTCTAACTCTCAGAGCGCTCTGTTGCCCCTTCAGAAGAGGTCCGCCTAAATCTCAGCGATCTGTGTTGCCCCTTCACAGCAGCTCTAAATCTCAGCGCTGTGTGTTGCCCCTTCACAACAGCTGTAACTCTCACCACTCTCTGTTTCCCCTTCACAGCAGCGCTAACTCTCACCAATCTCTGTTTCCGCTTCACAGCAGCCCTGACTCTCTACGCTCTCTGTTGCCCCTTCACAGCGGCTTTAACTCTAAGTGCTCTCAGTTGCCCCTTCACAGCAGCTCTAACTCTCAGAGCGCCTTGTTGCCCCTTCAGAGTAGCTCTGACTGAATCTCAGCGCTCTCTGTTTCCCCTCCACACCACCTCTATCTCTCAGCGCTCTTTGCTTCTTCAGAGCAGCTCTAATTCTAAGCGCTCTCAGTTGCCCCTTCACAGCAGCTCTGAACTTCAGCGAGCTCTGTTGCCCCTTCACAGCAGCTCTAACTCACAGCACTCTTTGTTGCCCCTTTAATGCAGCTCTAACTATCAGCGCTCTCTGTTGCCCTTCAGAGCAGCTCTGACTGAATCTCAGCGCTCTCTGTTTCCCCTCCACAGCACCTCTATCTCTCAGCGCTCCGTTTGCTTCTTCACAGCAGCTCTAATTCTAAGCGCTCTCAGTTGCCCCTTCACAGCAGCTCTGACCTCAGCGAGCTCTGTTGCCCCTTCACAGCAGCTCTAACTCTCAGCGCTGTGTGTTGCCCCTTCACAACAGCTCTAACTCTCACCATTCTGTTTCCACTTCACAGCAGCCCTGACTCTCAACGCTCTGTGTTGCCCCTTCAACGCAGCTCTAACTCTCAGCGCTCGCTGTTGCTCCTTCAGTGCAGCTCTCACTAAATCTCAGCGCTCTGTGTTGCCCCTTCACAGAAGCTCTCTCAGCGCTCTCTGTTGCCCTTCAGAACAGCTCTGACTAAATCTCAGCGCTCTCTGTTTCCCCTCCACAGCAGCTCAATCTCTCAGCGCTGTTTGCTTCTTCAGAGCAGCTCTAATTCTAAGCCCTCTCAGTTGCCCCTTCACAGCAGCTCTAAACCTCACCGAGGTTCACAGCAGCTCTAACTCTCAGCGCGCTCTGTTGCCCTTCAGAGGTGCTCTGACTAACTCTCCGTGCTTTCTGTTGACCCTTCAGATCAGTCTGACTAACTCTCAGCGCTCCCGGTTGCCCCTTCAGAGCAGCTCTAACTCTCACCGCCCTGTGTTGCCACTTCAATGCCGTTCTAATTCTCAGCACTCTTTATTGCCCCTTCAGAGCAGCTCTAACTCTCAGAGCACTCTGTTGCCCTTCAGAGCAGCTCTGACTAAATCTCAGTGCTCTCTGTTTGCCCAAGGCAGCTTTAACTCTCAGCGCTCTCTATTGTTCCTTCACAGGAGCTCTAACTCTCACCGCTCTGTTTGCTACTTGAGAGCAGCTCTAATTCTAAGCGCTCTCAGTTGCCCCTTCACAGCAGCTGTAAACCTCAGCGAGCTCTGTTGCCCCTTCAACGCAGCTCTAACGCTCAGCGCTCGCTCTTGCCCCTTCCGAGCAGCTCTGACTAAATCTCAGCGCGCTGTGTTGCCCCTTCACAGAAGCTCTAACTCTCAGTGCGCTCTGTTGCCATTCAGAGTAGCACTGACTAAATCTCAGCGCTTTCTGTGGCCCCTTCACAGCAGCTCTAAATCTCAGCGCTGTGTGTTGCCCCTTCACAACAGCTGTAACTCTCACCACTCTCTGTTTCCCCTTCACAGCAGCGCTAACTCTCACCAATCTCTGTTTCCGCTTCACAGCAGCCCTGACTCTCTACGCTCTCTGTTGCCCCTTCACAGCGGCTTTAACTCTAAGTGCTCTCAGTTGCCCCTTCACAGCAGCTCTAACTCTCAGACCGCTCTGTTGCCCCTTCAGAAGAGCTCTGACTAAATCTCAGCGCTCTCCGTGGCCCCTTCACAGCAGCTCTACCTCTCAGAGCTCTCTCTGTTGCCCCTTCACAGCAGCTCTAAGTCTCAGCCCTGTCTGTTGCCCCTTCACAGCAGTTCTGACTAACTCTCAGCCCTCTCTGTTGCCCCATCACAGCCGCTCTAACTCTCACCGCTATCTGTTGCCCCTTCGCAGGAGCTCTAACTCTCAGCGCTATGTGTTGCCCCTTCTCAGCAATGCTAAATCTCAGCGCTCTGTGTTGCCCCTTCACAGCAGCTCTAATTCTCAGCGCTGTTTCCCCATCACAGCAGCTCGAACTCTCAGCGCTCTGTGTTGCCCCTTCAACGCAGCTCTAATTCTCAGCGATCCCTGGTGCCACTTCACAGGAGCGCTGACTAACTCTAAAGCGCTCTGTATGGCCCCATCAACGCAGCTCTAACTCTCAAGCCCTCTCTGTTGCCCCTTCACAGGAGCTCTAACACTCAGCCCCCTCTGTTGTCCCTTCCGAGCAGCTCTGACTAAATCTCAGCGATCTGTGTTGCCCCTTCACAGCAGCTCTAACTCTCAGCGCGCTCTGTTGCCCTTCAGAGTAGCACTGACTAAATCTCAGCGCTTTCTGTTGGCCCTTCACAGCAGCTCTAACTCTCAGAGCGCTCTGTTGCCCCTTCAGAGGAGCTCTGACTAAATCTCAGCGCTCTCTGTTGCCCATTCATAGCAGCTATAACTCTCAGCGCTCTGTTGCCCCTTCATAGCAGCTCTGACTAAATCTCAGCGCTCTCTGTGTCCCCTTCACACCAGCTCTATCTCTCAGCGCTCTGTGTTGCCCCTTCACAGAAGCTCTCTCAGCGCTCTCTGTTGCCCCTTCACACCAGCTCTATCTCGCAGCACACCGTGTTGCCCCTTCAACGCAGCTCTAACTCTCAGAGCTCTCTCTGTTTCCCCTTCACAGCAGCTCTAACTCTAAGCGCTCTCAGTTGCCCCTTCAATGCAGCTCTATAACTCACAGCACTCTCTGTTCCCACTTTAACGCAGCTCTAACTCTCACCGCTCTCTGTTGCCCTTCAGAGCAGCTCTGACTAAATCTCAGTGCTCTCTGTTTCCCCAAGGCAGCTTTAACTCTCAGCGCTCTCTATTGCCCCTTCACAGGAGCTCTAACTCTCACCGCTCTGTTTGCTAATTGAGAGCAGCTCTAATTCTAAGCGCTCTCAGTTGCCCCTTCACAGCAGCTGTAAACCTCAGCGAGCTCTGTTGCCCCTTCAACGCAGCTCTAACTCTCAGCGCTCGCTGTTGCCCCTTCAGTGCAGCTCTGACTAAATCTCAGCGCGCTGTGTTGCCCCTTCACAGAAACTCTCTCAGCACGCTCTGTTGCCCCATCACAGCAGCTGGAACTCTCAGCGCGCTCTGTTGCCCTTCAGAGTAGCACTAAATCTCAGCGCTTTCTGTGGCCCCTTCACAGCAGCTCTAACTCTCAGAGCGCTCTGTTGCCCCTTCAGAGGAGCTCCGCCTAAATCTCAGCGATCTGTGTTGCCCCTTCACAGCAGCTCTAAATCTCAGCGCTGTGTGTTGCCCCTTCACAACAGCTGTAACTCTCACCACTCTCTGTTTCCCCTTCACAGCAGCGCTAACTCTCACCAATCTCTGTTTCCGCTTCACAGCAGCCCTGACTCTCTACGCTCTCTGTTGCCCCTTCACAGCGGCTTTAACCCTAAGTGCTCTCAGTTGCCCCTTCACAGCAGCTCTAACTCTCAGACCGCTCTGTTGCCCCTTCAGAAGAGCTCTGACTAAATCTCAGTGCTCTCCGTGGCCCCTTCACAGCACCTCTACCTCTCAGAGCTCTCTCTGTTGCCCCTTCACAGCAGCTCTGACTAACTCTCAGCCCTCTCTGTTGGCCCATCACAGCCGCTCTCTCAACGCTATCTGTTGCCCCATCACAGCCGCTCTAACTCTCACCGCTATCTGTTGCCCCTTCGCAGGAGCTCTAACTCTCAGCGCTATGTGTTGCCCCTTCTCAGCAATGCTAAATCTCAGATCTCTGTGTTGCCCCTTCACAGCAGCTCTAATTCTCAGCGCTGTTTCCCCATCACAGCAGCTCGAACTCTCAGCGCTCTGTGTTGCCCCTTCAACGCAGCTCTAATTCTCAGCGATCCCTGGTGCCACTTCACAGGAGCGCTGACTAACTCTAAAGCGCTCTGTATGGCCCCATCAACGCAGCTCTAACTCTCAAGCCCTCTCTGTTGCCCCTTCACAGGAGCTCTAACACTCAGCCCCCTCTGTTGTCCCTTCCGAGCAGCTCTGACTAAATCTCAGCGATCTGTGTTGCCCCTTCACAGCAGCTCTAACTCTCAGCGCGCTCTGTTGCCCTTCAGAGTAGCACTGACTAAATCTCAGCGCTTTCTGTTGGCCCTTCACAGCAGCTCTAACTCTCAGAGCGCTCTGTTTCCCCTTCAGAGGAGCTCTGACTAAATCTCAGCGCTCTCTGTTGACCATTCATAGCAGCTATAACTCTCAGCGCTCTGGTGCCCCTTCAGAGCAGCTCTGACTAAATCTCAGCGCTCTCTGTTTCCCCTCCAAAGCAGCTTTAACTCTCAGCGCTCTCTATTGCCCCTTCACAGGAGCTCTAACTCTCACCGCTCTGTTTGCTACTTGAGAGCAGCTCTAATTCTAAGCGCTCTCAGTTGCCCCTTCACAGCAGCTCTAAATCTCAGCGCTGTGTGTTGCCCCTTCACAACAGCTGTAAGTCTCACCACTCTCTGTTTCCCCTTCACAGCAGCTCTAACTCTCACCAATCTCTGTTTCCGCTTCACAGCAGCCCTGACTCTCTACGCTGTCTGTTGCCCCTTCACAGCGGCTTTAACTCTAAGCGCTCTCAGTTGCCCCTTCACAGCAGCTCTAACTCTCAGAGCGCTCTGTTGCCCCTTCAGAGGAGCTCTGACTAAATCTCAGCGCTCTCTGTTTCCCCTCCAAAGCAGCTTGAACTCTCAGTGCTCTGTATTGCCCCTTCACAGGAGCTCTGACTAACTCTCACCGCTCTGTTTGCTACTGGAGAGCAGCTCTAAATCTAAGCGCTCTCATTTACCCCTTCAATGCAGCTCTAACTCACAGCACTCTTTGTTGCCCCTTTAACGCAGCTCTAACTAGCAGCGCTCTCTGTTGCCCTGCAGAGCAGCTCTGACTGAATCTCAGCGCTCTCTGTTTCCCCTCCACAGGCAGCTCTATCTCTCAGCGCTCTGCTTCTTCAGAGCAGCTCTAATTCTAAGCGCTCTCAGTTGCCCCTTCACAGCACCTCTGAAACTCAGCGAGCTCTGTTGCCCCTTCAACGCAGCTCTAACGCTCAGCGCTGGCTGTTGCCCCTTCAGTGCAGCTCTGACTAAATCTCAGCGCTCTGTGTTGCCCCTTCAGAGCAGCTCTAACTCTCAGTGCGCTCTGTTGCCCTTCAGAGTAGCACTGACTAAATCTCATCGCTTTCTGTTGCCCCTTCACAGCAGCTCTAACTCTCAGCACGCTCTGTTGCCCTTCAGAGTAGCACTGACTAAATCTCAGCGCTTTCTGTTGCCCCTTCACAGCAGCTCTAACTCTCAGAGCGCTCTGTTGCCCCTCCAGAGGAGCTCTGACTAAATCTCAGCGCTCTCTGTGTCCCCTTCACACCAGCTCTACCTCTCAGCGCTCTGTGTTGCCCCTTCAACGCAGCTCTAATTCTCAGCGATCTCTGGTGCCCCTTCACAGGAGCACTGACCGACTCTCAAGCGCTCTGTGTTGCCCCTTCACAGCAGCTGTAACTCTAAGTGCTCTCAGTTGCCCCTTCTCAGCAGCTCTAACTTCCAGTGCTGTGTGTTGCCCCTTCACAGCAGCTCTAACTCTCAGCGCTCTCTATTGCCCCTTCACAGGAGCTCTGACTAACTCTCACCGCTCTGTTTGCTCCTTCAGAGCAGCTCTAATTCTAAGCGCTCTCAGTTGCCCGTTCACAGCAGCTGTAAACCTCATCGCTCTCTCTTGCCCCTTCAACGCAGCTCTAACGCTCAGCGCTCGCTGTTGCCTCTTCAGAGCAGCTCTAACTCTCACCACTCTGTTTCCGCTTCACAGCAGCCCTGACTCTCAACGCTCTGTGTTGCCCCTTCAACGCAGCTGTAACTCAGAGCTCACTGTTGCCCATTCATAGCAGATATAACTCTCAGCCCTGACTGTTGCCCCTTCAGAGCAGCTCTGAATAAATCTCAGCGCTCTCTGTTGCCCCTTCACACCAGCTCTATCTCTCGGCGCTCTGTGCTGCCCCTTCAACGCAGTTCTAACTCTCACCTCTCTCTCTTGCACAGTCACAGCAGCTCTAACTACCTCTCACCGCTATCTGTTGCCCCTTCACAGGAGCTCTAACTCTCAGCGCTATGTGTTGCCCCTTCTCAGCAACGCTAAATCTCACCACTCCGTGTTGCCTCTTCAACGCAGCTCTAATTCTCAGCGATCCCTGGTGCCCCTTCACAGGAGCGCTGACTGACTCTCAAGCGTTGTCTGCTGCCCCTACACAGCAGCTGTAACTCTAAGTGCACTCAGTTGCCCCTTCTCAGCAGCTCTAACTTCCAGTGCTCTGTGTTGCCCCTTCACAGCAGCTCTAACGCTGAGCTCTCTCAGTTGCCCCTTCAATGCAGCTCTAACTCACAGCGCTCTGTGTTGCCCCTTCAACGCAGCTGTAACTCTCACGGATCTCTGTTGCCCTTTCACAGCAGCTCTAACTCTAAGAACTCTCATTTGCCCCTTCAATGCAGCCCTAACGCACAGCACTCTGGGTTGCCCCTTCAGTGCAGCTCTGACTAAATCTCAGCGCTCTGTGTTTCCCCTTCACAGAAGCTTTCTCAGCGCTCTGTGTAGCCCCTACACAGCAGCTCTAAATCTCAGCGCTGTGTGTTGCCCCTTCACAACAGCTGGAACTCTCACCACTCTCTGTTTCCCTTTCACAGCAGCTCTAACTCTCACCACTCTGTTTCCGCTTCACAGCAGCCCTCACTCTCAACGCTCTGGGTTGCCCATCAACACAGCTGTAACTCAGCGCTCACTGTTGCCCATTCATAGCAGCTATAACTCTCAGCGCTCTGTTGACCCTTCATTGTAGCTCTGACTAAATCTCAGCGCTCTCTGTTGCCCCTTCACACCAGCTCTATCTCGCAGCACACCGTGTTGCCCCTTCAACGCAGCTCTAACTCTCAGAGCTCTCTCTGTTTCCCCTTCACAGCAGCTCTAACTCTAAGTGCTCTCAGTTGCCCCTTCTCAGCAGCTCTAACTTCCAGTGCTCTGTGTTGCCCCTTCACAGCAGCTCTAACTCTCAGCGCTCTCTATTGCCCCTTCACAGGAGCTCTGACTAACTCTCACCTCTCTGTTTGCTCCTTCAGAGCAGCTCTAATTCTAAGCGCTCTCAGTTGCCCGTTCACAGCAGCTGTAAACCTCATCGCTCTCTCTTCCCCCTTCAACGCAGCTCTAACGCTCAGCGCTCGCTGTTGCCTCTTCAGAGCAGCTCTAACTCTCACCACTCTGTTTCCGCTTCACAGCAGCCCTGACTCTCTACGCTCTCAGTTGCCCCTTCACAGCAGCTCTAACTCTCAGAGCGCTCTGTTGCCCCTTCAGAGGAGCTCTGACTAAATCTCAGCGCTCTCTGTTTCCCCTCCAAAGCAGCTTGAACTCTCAGTGCTCTCTATTGCCCCTTCACAGGAGCTCTGACAAACTCTCACCGCTCTGTTTGCTACTGGAGAGCAGCTCTAAATCTAAGCGCTCTCATTTACCCCTTCAATGCAGCTCTAACTCACAGCACTCTTTGTTGCCCCTTTAACGCAGCTCTAACTAGCAGTGCTCTCTGTTGCCCTTCAGAGCAGCTCTGACTGAATCTCAGCGCTCTCTGTTTCCCCTCCACAGCAGCTCTATCTCTCAGCGCTCTGTTTGCTTCTTCACAGCAGCTCTAATTCTAAGCGCTCTCAGTTGCCCCTTCACAGCAGCTCTGAACCTCAGCGAGCTCTGTTGCCCCTTCACAGCAGCTCTAACTCTCAGCGCTGTGTCTTGCCCCTTCACAGCAGCTCTAACTCTCTCCACTCTCTTTTTCCCCTTCACAGCAGCTCTAACTCCACCACTGTTTCCGCTTCACAGCAGCCCTGACTCTCATCGCTCTGTGTTGCCCCTTCAACGCAGCTCTAACTCTCAGCGCTCGCTGTTGCCCCTTCAGTGCAGCTCTCACTAAATCTCAGCGCTCTGTGTTGCCCCTTCACAGAAGCTCTCTCAGCGCTCTCTGTTGCCCTTCTGAGCAGCTCTGACTAAATCTCAGCGCTCTCTGTTTCCCCTCCACAGCAGCTCAATCTCTCAGCGCTCTGTTTGCTTCTTCAGGGCAGCTCCTATTCTAAGCCCTCTCAGTTGCCCCTTCACAGCAGCTCTAAACCTCACCGAGGTTCACAGCAGCTCTAACTCTCAGCGTGCTCTGTTGCCCTTCAGAGCAGCTCTGACTAACTCTCCGTGCTTTCTGTTGACCCTTCAGATCAGTCTGACTAACTCTCAGCGCTCCCAGTTGCCCCTTCACAGCAGCTCTAACTCTCAGAGCGCTCTGTTGCCCCTTCAGAAGAGCTCTGACTAAATCTCAGCGATCTGTGTTGCCCCTTCACAGCAGCTCTAAATCTCAGCGCTGTGTGTTGCCCCTTCACAACAGCTGTAACTCTCACCACTCTCTGTTTCCCCTTCACAGCAGCGCTAACTCTCACCAATCTGTTTCCGCTTCACAGCAACCCTGACTCTCTACGCTCTCTGTTGCCCCTTCACAGCGGCTTTAACTCTAAGTGCTCTCAGTTGCCCCTTCACAGCAGCTCTAACTCTCAGACCGCTCTGTTGCCCCTTCAGAAGAGCTCTGACTAAATCTCAGCGCTCTCCGTGGCCCCTTCACAGCAGCTCTACCTCTCAGAGCTCTCTCTGTTGCCCCATCACAGCCGCTCTAACTCTCACCGCTATCTGTTGCCCCATCACAGCCGCTCTCTCACCGCTATCTGTTGCCCCTTCGCAGGAGCTCTAACTCTCAGCGCTATGTGTTGCCCCTTCTCAGCAATGCTAAATCTCAGCGCGCTGTGTTGCCCCTTCACAGAAACTCTCTCAGCACGCTCTGTTGCCCCATCACAGCAGCTGGAACTCTCAGCGCGCTCTGTTGCCCTTCAGAGTAGCACTAAATCTCAGCGCTTTCTGTGGCCCCTTCACAGCAGCTCTAACTCTCAGAGCGCTCTGTTGCCCCTTCAGAGGAGCTCCGCCTAAATCTCAGCGATCTGTGTTGCCCCTTCACAGCAGCTCTAAATCTCAGCGCTGTGTGTTGCCCCTTCACAACAGCTGTAACTCTCACCACTCTCTGTTTCCCCTTCACAGCAGCGCTAACTCTCACCAATCTCTGTTTCCGCTTCACAGCAGCCCTGACTCTCTACGCTCTCTGTTGCCCCTTCACAGCGGCTTTAACTCTAAGTGCTCTCAGTTGCCCCTTCACAGCAGCTCTAACTCTCAGAGCGCCTTGTTGCCCCTTCAGAGTAGCTCTGACTGAATCTCAGCGCTCTCTGTTTCCCCTCCACACCACCTGTATCTCTCAGCGCTCTTTGCTTCTTCAGAGCAGCTCTAATTCTAAGCGCTCTCAGTTGCCCCTTCACAGCAGCTCTGAACTTCAGCGAGCTCTGTTGCCCCTTCACAGCAGCTCTAACTCACAGCACTCTTTGTTGCCCCTTTAATGCAGCTCTAACTATCAGCGCTCTCTGTTGCCCTTCAGAGCAGCTCTGACTGAATCTCAGCGCTCTCTGTTTCCCCTCCACAGCACCTCTATCTCTCAGCGCTCCGTTTGCTTCTTCACAGCAGCTCTAATTCTAAGCGCTCTCAGTTGCCCCTTCACAGCAGCTCTGACCTCAGCGAGCTCTGTTGCCCCTTCACAGCAGCTCTAACTCTCAGCGCTGTGTGTTGCCCCTTCACAACAGCTCTAACTCTCACCATTCTGTTTCCACTTCACAGCAGCCCTGACTCTCAACGCTCTGTGTTGCCCCTTCAACGCAGCTCTAACTCTCAGCGCTCGCTGTTGCTCCTTCAGTGCAGCTCTCACTAAATCTCAGCGCTCTGTGTTGCCCCTTCACAGAAGCGCTCTCAGCGCTCTCTGTTGCCCCTTCACACCAGCTCTATCTCGCAGCACACCGTGTTGCCCCTTCAACGCAGCTCTAACTCTCAGAGCTCTCTCTGTTTCCCCTTCACAGCAGCTCTAACTCTAAGCGCTCTCAGTTGCCCCTTCAATGCAGCTCTATAACTCACAGCACTCTCTGTTCCCACTTTAACGCAGCTCTAACTCTCACCGCTCTCTGTTGCCCTTCAGAGCAGCTCTGACTAAATCTCAGTGCTCTCTGTTTCCCCAAGGCAGCTTTAACTCTCAGCGCTCTCTATTGCCCCTTCACAGGAGCTCTAACTCTCACCGCTCTGTTTGCTAATTGAGAGCAGCTCTAATTCTAAGCGCTCTCAGTTGCCCCTTCACAGCAGCTGTAAACCTCAGCGAGCTCTGTTGCCCCTTCAACGCAGCTCTAACTCTCAGCGCTCGCTGTTGCCCCTTCAGTGCAGCTCTGACTAAATCTCAGCGCTTTCTGTTGCCCCTTCACAGCAGCTCTAACTCTCAGAGCGCTCTGTTGCCCCTCCAGAGGAGCTCTGACTAAATCTCAGCGCTCTCTGTGTCCCCTTCACACCAGCTCTACCTCTCAGCGCTCTGTGTTGCCCCTTCAACGCAGCTCTAATTCTCAGCGATCTCTGGTGCCCCTTCACAGGAGCACTGACCGACTCTCAAGCGCTCTGTGTTGCCCCTTCACAGCAGCTGTAACTCTAAGTGCTCTCAGTTGCCCCTTCTCAGCAGCTCTAACTTCCAGTGCTGTGTGTTGCCCCTTCACAGCAGCTCTAACTCTCAGCGCTCTCTATTGCCCCTTCACAGGAGCTCTGACTAACTCTCACCGCTCTGTTTGCTCCTTCAGAGCAGCTCTAATTCTAAGCGCTCTCAGTTGCCCGTTCACAGCAGCTGTAAACCTCATCGCTCTCTCTTGCCCCTTCAACGCAGCTCTAACGCTCAGCGCTCGCTGTTGCCTCTTCAGAGCAGCTCTAACTCTCACCACTCTGTTTCCGCTTCACAGCAGCCCTGACTCTCAACGCTCTGTGTTGCCCCTTCAACGCAGCTGTAACTCAGAGCTCACTGTTGCCCATTCATAGCAGATATAACTCTCAGCCCTGACTGTTGCCCCTTCAGAGCAGCTCTGAATAAATCTCAGCGCTCTCTGTTGCCCCTTCACACCAGCTCTATCTCTCGGCGCTCTGTGCTGCCCCTTCAACGCAGTTCTAACTCTCACCTCTCTCTCTTGCACAGTCACAGCAGCTCTAACTACCTCTCACCGCTATCTGTTGCCCCTTCACAGGAGCTCTAACTCTCAGCGCTATGTGTTGCCCCTTCTCAGCAACGCTAAATCTCACCACTCCGTGTTGCCTCTTCAACGCAGCTCTAATTCTCAGCGATCCCTGGTGCCCCTTCACAGGAGCGCTGACTGACTCTCAAGCGTTGTCTGCTGCCCCTACACAGCAGCTGTAACTCTAAGTGCACTCAGTTGCCCCTTCTCAGCAGCTCTAACTTCCAGTGCTCTGTGTTGCCCCTTCACAGCAGCTCTAACGCTGAGCTCTCTCAGTTGCCCCTTCAATGCAGCTCTAACTCACAGCGCTCTGTGTTGCCCCTTCAACGCAGCTGTAACTCTCACGGATCTCTGTTGCCCTTTCACAGCAGCTCTAACTCTAAGAACTCTCATTTGCCCCTTCAATGCAGCCCTAACGCACAGCACTCTGGGTTGCCCCTTCAGTGCAGCTCTGACTAAATCTCAGCGCTCTGTGTTTCCCCTTCACAGAAGCTTTCTCAGCGCTCTGTGTAGCCCCTACACAGCAGCTCTAAATCTCAGCGCTGTGTGTTGCCCCTTCACAACAGCTGGAACTCTCACCACTCTCTGTTTCCCTTTCACAGCAGCTCTAACTCTCACCACTCTGTTTCCGCTTCACAGCAGCCCTCACTCTCAACGCTCTGGGTTGCCCATCAACACAGCTGTAACTCAGCGCTCACTGTTGCCCATTCATAGCAGCTATAACTCTCAGCGCTCTGTTGACCCTTCATTGTAGCTCTGACTAAATCTCAGCGCTCTCTGTTGCCCCTTCACACCAGCTCTATCTCGCAGCACACCGTGTTGCCCCTTCAACGCAGCTCTAACTCTCAGAGCTCTCTCTGTTTCCCCTTCACAGCAGCTCTAACTCTAAGTGCTCTCAGTTGCCCCTTCTCAGCAGCTCTAACTTCCAGTGCTCTGTGTTGCCCCTTCACAGCAGCTCTAACTCTCAGCGCTCTCTATTGCCCCTTCACAGGAGCTCTGACTAACTCTCACCTCTCTGTTTGCTCCTTCAGAGCAGCTCTAATTCTAAGCGCTCTCAGTTGCCCGTTCACAGCAGCTGTAAACCTCATCGCTCTCTCTTCCCCCTTCAACGCAGCTCTAACGCTCAGCGCTCGCTGTTGCCTCTTCAGAGCAGCTCTAACTCTCACCACTCTGTTTCCGCTTCACAGCAGCCCTGACTCTCTACGCTCTCAGTTGCCCCTTCACAGCAGCTCTAACTCTCAGAGCGCTCTGTTGCCCCTTCAGAGGAGCTCTGACTAAATCTCAGCGCTCTCTGTTTCCCCTCCAAAGCAGCTTGAACTCTCAGTGCTCTCTATTGCCCCTTCACAGGAGCTCTGACAAACTCTCACCGCTCTGTTTGCTACTGGAGAGCAGCTCTAAATCTAAGCGCTCTCATTTACCCCTTCAATGCAGCTCTAACTCACAGCACTCTTTGTTGCCCCTTTAACGCAGCTCTAACTAGCAGTGCTCTCTGTTGCCCTTCAGAGCAGCTCTGACTGAATCTCAGCGCTCTCTGTTTCCCCTCCACAGCAGCTCTATCTCTCAGCGCTCTGTTTGCTTCTTCACAGCAGCTCTAATTCTAAGCGCTCTCAGTTGCCCCTTCACAGCAGCTCTGAACCTCAGCGAGCTCTGTTGCCCCTTCACAGCAGCTCTAACTCTCAGCGCTGTGTCTTGCCCCTTCACAGCAGCTCTAACTCTCTCCACTCTCTTTTTCCCCTTCACAGCAGCTCTAACTCCACCACTGTTTCCGCTTCACAGCAGCCCTGACTCTCATCGCTCTGTGTTGCCCCTTCAACGCAGCTCTAACTCTCAGCGCTCGCTGTTGCCCCTTCAGTGCAGCTCTCACTAAATCTCAGCGCTCTGTGTTGCCCCTTCACAGAAGCTCTCTCAGCGCTCTCTGTTGCCCTTCTGAGCAGCTCTGACTAAATCTCAGCGCTCTCTGTTTCCCCTCCACAGCAGCTCAATCTCTCAGCGCTCTGTTTGCTTCTTCAGGGCAGCTCCTATTCTAAGCCCTCTCAGTTGCCCCTTCACAGCAGCTCTAAACCTCACCGAGCTTCACAGCAGCTCTAACTCTCAGCGTGCTCTGTTGCCCTTCAGAGCAGCTCTGACTAACTCTCCGTGCTTTCTGTTGACCCTTCAGATCAGTCTGACTAACTCTCAGCGCTCCCAGTTGCCCCTTCACAGCAGCTCTAACTCTCAGAGCGCTCTGTTGCCCCTTCAGAAGAGCTCTGACTAAATCTCAGCGATCTGTGTTGCCCCTTCACAGCAGCTCTAAATCTCAGCGCTGTGTGTTGCCCCTTCACAACAGCTGTAACTCTCACCACTCTCTGTTTCCCCTTCACAGCAGCGCTAACTCTCACCAATCTGTTTCCGCTTCACAGCAACCCTGACTCTCTACGCTCTCTGTTGCCCCTTCACAGCGGCTTTAACTCTAAGTGCTCTCAGTTGCCCCTTCACAGCAGCTCTAACTCTCAGACCGCTCTGTTGCCCCTTCAGAAGAGCTCTGACTAAATCTCAGCGCTCTCCGTGGCCCCTTCACAGCAGCTCTACCTCTCAGAGCTCTCTCTGTTGCCCCATCACAGCCGCTCTAACTCTCACCGCTATCTGTTGCCCCATCACAGCCGCTCTCTCACCGCTATCTGTTGCCCCTTCGCAGGAGCTCTAACTCTCAGCGCTATGTGTTGCCCCTTCTCAGCAATGCTAAATCTCAGCGCTCTGTGTTGCCCCTTCACAGCAGCTCTAATTCTCAGCGCTGTTTCCCCATCACAGCAGCTCGAACTCTCAGCGCTCTGTGTTGCCCCTTCAACGCAGCTCTAATTCTCAGCGATCCCTGGTGCCACTTCACAGGAGCGCTGACTAACTCTAAAGCGCTCTGTATGGCCCCATCAACGCAGCTCTAACTCTCAAGCCCTCTCTGTTGCCCCTTCACAGGAGCTCTAACTCTCAGCCCCCTCTGTTGTCCCTTCCGAGCAGCTCTGACTAAATCTCAGCGATCTGTGTTGCCCCTTCACAGCAGCTCTAACTCTCAGCGCGCTCTGTTGCCCTTCAGAGTAGCACTGACTAAATCTCAGCGCTTTCTGTTGGCCCTTCACAGCAGCTCTAACTCTCAGAGCGCTCTGTTGCCCCTTCAGAGGAGCTCTGACTAAATCTCAGCGCTCTCTGTTGCCCATTCATAGCAGCTATAACTCTCAGCGCTCTGTTGCCCCTTCATAGCAGCTCTGACTAAATCTCAGCGCTCTCTGTGTCCCCTTCACACCAGCTCTATCTCTCAGCGCTCTGTGTTGCCCCTTCACAGAAGCTCTCTCAGCGCTCTCTGTTGCCCCTTCACACCAGCTCTATCTCGCAGCACACCGTGTTGCCCCTTCAACGCAGCTCTAACTCTCAGAGCTCTCTCTGTTTCCCCTTCACAGCAGCTCTAACTCTAAGCGCTCTCAGTTGCCCCTTCAATGCAGCTCTATAACTCACAGCACTCTCTGTTCCCACTTTAACGCAGCTCTAACTCTCACCGCTCTCTGTTGCCCTTCAGAGCAGCTCTGACTAAATCTCAGTGCTCTCTGTTTCCCCAAGGCAGCTTTAACTCTCAGCGCTCTCTATTGCCCCTTCACAGGAGCTCTAACTCTCACCGCTCTGTTTGCTAATTGAGAGCAGCTCTAATTCTAAGCGCTCTCAGTTGCCCCTTCACAGCAGCTGTAAACCTCAGCGAGCTCTGTTGCCCCTTCAACGCAGCTCTAACTCTCAGCGCTCGCTGTTGCCCCTTCAGTGCAGCTCTGACTAAATCTCAGCGCGCTGTGTTGCCCCTTCACAGAAACTCTCTCAGCACGCTCTGTTGCCCCATCACAGCAGCTGGAACTCTCAGCGCGCTCTGTTGCCCTTCAGAGTAGCACTAAATCTCAGCGCTTTCTGTGGCCCCTTCACAGCAGCTCTAACTCTCAGAGCGCTCTGTTGCCCCTTCAGAGGAGCTCCGCCTAAATCTCAGCGATCTGTGTTGCCCCTTCACAGCAGCTCTAAATCTCAGCGCTGTGTGTTGCCCCTTCACAACAGCTGTAACTCTCACCACTCTCTGTTTCCCCTTCACAGCAGCGCTAACTCTCACCAATCTCTGTTTCCGCTTCACAGCAGCCCTGACTCTCTACGCTCTCTGTTGCCCCTTCACAGCGGCTTTAACTCTAAGTGCTCTCAGTTGCCCCTTCACAGCAGCTCTAACTCTCAGAGCGCCTTGTTGCCCCTTCAGAGTAGCTCTGACTGAATCTCAGCGCTCTCTGTTTCCCCTCCACACCACCTGTATCTCTCAGCGCTCTTTGCTTCTTCAGAGCAGCTCTAATTCTAAGCGCTCTCAGTTGCCCCTTCACAGCAGCTCTGAACTTCAGCGAGCTCTGTTGCCCCTTCACAGCAGCTCTAACTCACAGCACTCTTTGTTGCCCCTTTAATGCAGCTCTAACTATCAGCGCTCTCTGTTGCCCTTCAGAGCAGCTCTGACTGAATCTCAGCGCTCTCTGTTTCCCCTCCACAGCACCTCTATCTCTCAGCGCTCCGTTTGCTTCTTCACAGCAGCTCTAATTCTAAGCGCTCTCAGTTGCCCCTTCACAGCAGCTCTGACCTCAGCGAGCTCTGTTGCCCCTTCACAGCAGCTCTAACTCTCAGCGCTGTGTGTTGCCCCTTCACAACAGCTCTAACTCTCACCATTCTGTTTCCACTTCACAGCAGCCCTGACTCTCAACGCTCTGTGTTGCCCCTTCAACGCAGCTCTAACTCTCAGCGCTCGCTGTTGCTCCTTCAGTGCAGCTCTCACTAAATCTCAGCGCTCTGTGTTGCCCCTTCACAGAAGCTCTCTCAGCGCTCTCTGTTGCCCCTTCACACCAGCTCTATCTCGCAGCACACCGTGTTGCCCCTTCAACGCAGCTCTAACTCTCAGAGCTCTCTCTGTTTCCCCTTCACAGCAGCTCTAACTCTAAGCGCTCTCAGTTGCCCCTTCAATGCAGCTCTATAACTCACAGCACTCTCTGTTCCCACTTTAACGCAGCTCTAACTCTCACCGCTCTCTGTTGCCCTTCAGAGCAGCTCTGACTAAATCTCAGTGCTCTCTGTTTCCCCAAGGCAGCTTTAACTCTCAGCGCTCTCTATTGCCCCTTCACAGGAGCTCTAACTCTCACCGCTCTGTTTGCTAATTGAGAGCAGCTCTAATTCTAAGCGCTCTCAGTTGCCCCTTCACAGCAGCTGTAAACCTCAGCGAGCTCTGTTGCCCCTTCAACGCAGCTCTAACTCTCAGCGCTCGCTGTTGCCCCTTCAGTGCAGCTCTGACTAAATCTCAGCGCTTTCTGTTGCCCCTTCACAGCAGCTCTAACTCTCAGAGCGCTCTGTTGCCCCTCCAGAGGAGCTCTGACTAAATCTCAGCGCTCTCTGTGTCCCCTTCACACCAGCTCTACCTCTCAGCGCTCTGTGTTGCCCCTTCAACGCAGCTCTAATTCTCAGCGATCTCTGGTGCCCCTTCACAGGAGCACTGACCGACTCTCAAGCGCTCTGTGTTGCCCCTTCACAGCAGCTGTAACTCTAAGTGCTCTCAGTTGCCCCTTCTCAGCAGCTCTAACTTCCAGTGCTGTGTGTTGCCCCTTCACAGCAGCTCTAACTCTCAGCGCTCTCTATTGCCCCTTCACAGGAGCTCTGACTAACTCTCACCGCTCTGTTTGCTCCTTCAGAGCAGCTCTAATTCTAAGCGCTCTCAGTTGCCCGTTCACAGCAGCTGTAAACCTCATCGCTCTCTCTTGCCCCTTCAACGCAGCTCTAACGCTCAGCGCTCGCTGTTGCCTCTTCAGAGCAGCTCTAACTCTCACCACTCTGTTTCCGCTTCACAGCAGCCCTGACTCTCAACGCTCTGTGTTGCCCCTTCAACGCAGCTGTAACTCAGAGCTCACTGTTGCCCATTCATAGCAGATATAACTCTCAGCCCTGACTGTTGCCCCTTCAGAGCAGCTCTGAATAAATCTCAGCGCTCTCTGTTGCCCCTTCACACCAGCTCTATCTCTCGGCGCTCTGTGCTGCCCCTTCAACGCAGTTCTAACTCTCACCTCTCTCTCTTGCACAGTCACAGCAGCTCTAACTACCTCTCACCGCTATCTGTTGCCCCTTCACAGGAGCTCTAACTCTCAGCGCTATGTGTTGCCCCTTCTCAGCAACGCTAAATCTCACCACTCCGTGTTGCCTCTTCAACGCAGCTCTAATTCTCAGCGATCCCTGGTGCCCCTTCACAGGAGCGCTGACTGACTCTCAAGCGTTGTCTGCTGCCCCTACACAGCAGCTGTAACTCTAAGTGCACTCAGTTGCCCCTTCTCAGCAGCTCTAACTTCCAGTGCTCTGTGTTGCCCCTTCACAGCAGCTCTAACGCTGAGCTCTCTCAGTTGCCCCTTCAATGCAGCTCTAACTCACAGCGCTCTGTGTTGCCCCTTCAACGCAGCTGTAACTCTCACGGATCTCTGTTGCCCTTTCACAGCAGCTCTAACTCTAAGAACTCTCATTTGCCCCTTCAATGCAGCCCTAACGCACAGCACTCTGGGTTGCCCCTTCAGTGCAGCTCTGACTAAATCTCAGCGCTCTGTGTTTCCCCTTCACAGAAGCTTTCTCAGCGCTCTGTGTAGCCCCTACACAGCAGCTCTAAATCTCAGCGCTGTGTGTTGCCCCTTCACAACAGCTGGAACTCTCACCACTCTCTGTTTCCCTTTCACAGCAGCTCTAACTCTCACCACTCTGTTTCCGCTTCACAGCAGCCCTCACTCTCAACGCTCTGGGTTGCCCATCAACACAGCTGTAACTCAGCGCTCACTGTTGCCCATTCATAGCAGCTATAACTCTCAGCGCTCTGTTGACCCTTCATTGTAGCTCTGACTAAATCTCAGCGCTCTCTGTTGCCCCTTCACACCAGCTCTATCTCGCAGCACACCGTGTTGCCCCTTCAACGCAGCTCTAACTCTCAGAGCTCTCTCTGTTTCCCCTTCACAGCAGCTCTAACTCTAAGTGCTCTCAGTTGCCCCTTCTCAGCAGCTCTAACTTCCAGTGCTCTGTGTTGCCCCTTCACAGCAGCTCTAACTCTCAGCGCTCTCTATTGCCCCTTCACAGGAGCTCTGACTAACTCTCACCTCTCTGTTTGCTCCTTCAGAGCAGCTCTAATTCTAAGCGCTCTCAGTTGCCCGTTCACAGCAGCTGTAAACCTCATCGCTCTCTCTTCCCCCTTCAACGCAGCTCTAACGCTCAGCGCTCGCTGTTGCCTCTTCAGAGCAGCTCTAACTCTCACCACTCTGTTTCCGCTTCACAGCAGCCCTGACTCTCTACGCTCTCAGTTGCCCCTTCACAGCAGCTCTAACTCTCAGAGCGCTCTGTTGCCCCTTCAGAGGAGCTCTGACTAAATCTCAGCGCTCTCTGTTTCCCCTCCAAAGCAGCTTGAACTCTCAGTGCTCTCTATTGCCCCTTCACAGGAGCTCTGACAAACTCTCACCGCTCTGTTTGCTACTGGAGAGCAGCTCTAAATCTAAGCGCTCTCATTTACCCCTTCAATGCAGCTCTAACTCACAGCACTCTTTGTTGCCCCTTTAACGCAGCTCTAACTAGCAGTGCTCTCTGTTGCCCTTCAGAGCAGCTCTGACTGAATCTCAGCGCTCTCTGTTTCCCCTCCACAGCAGCTCTATCTCTCAGCGCTCTGTTTGCTTCTTCACAGCAGCTCTAATTCTAAGCGCTCTCAGTTGCCCCTTCACAGCAGCTCTGAACCTCAGCGAGCTCTGTTGCCCCTTCACAGCAGCTCTAACTCTCAGCGCTGTGTCTTGCCCCTTCACAGCAGCTCTAACTCTCTCCACTCTCTTTTTCCCCTTCACAGCAGCTCTAACTCCACCACTGTTTCCGCTTCACAGCAGCCCTGACTCTCATCGCTCTGTGTTGCCCCTTCAACGCAGCTCTAACTCTCAGCGCTCGCTGTTGCCCCTTCAGTGCAGCTCTCACTAAATCTCAGCGCTCTGTGTTGCCCCTTCACAGAAGCTCTCTCAGCGCTCTCTGTTGCCCTTCTGAGCAGCTCTGACTAAATCTCAGCGCTCTCTGTTTCCCCTCCACAGCAGCTCAATCTCTCAGCGCTCTGTTTGCTTCTTCAGGGCAGCTCCTATTCTAAGCCCTCTCAGTTGCCCCTTCACAGCAGCTCTAAACCTCACCGAGGTTCACAGCAGCTCTAACTCTCAGCGTGCTCTGTTGCCCTTCAGAGCAGCTCTGACTAACTCTCCGTGCTTTCTGTTGACCCTTCAGATCAGTCTGACTAACTCTCAGCGCTCCCAGTTGCCCCTTCACAGCAGCTCTAACTCTCAGAGCGCTCTGTTGCCCCTTCAGAAGAGCTCTGACTAAATCTCAGCGATCTGTGTTGCCCCTTCACAGCAGCTCTAAATCTCAGCGCTGTGTGTTGCCCCTTCACAACAGCTGTAACTCTCACCACTCTCTGTTTCCCCTTCACAGCAGCGCTAACTCTCACCAATCTGTTTCCGCTTCACAGCAACCCTGACTCTCTACGCTCTCTGTTGCCCCTTCACAGCGGCTTTAACTCTAAGTGCTCTCAGTTGCCCCTTCACAGCAGCTCTAACTCTCAGACCGCTCTGTTGCCCCTTCAGAAGAGCTCTGACTAAATCTCAGCGCTCTCCGTGGCCCCTTCACAGCAGCTCTACCTCTCAGAGCTCTCTCTGTTGCCCCATCACAGCCGCTCTAACTCTCACCGCTATCTGTTGCCCCATCACAGCCGCTCTCTCACCGCTATCTGTTGCCCCTTCGCAGGAGCTCTAACTCTCAGCGCTATGTGTTGCCCCTTCTCAGCAATGCTAAATCTCAGCGCGCTGTGTTGCCCCTTCACAGAAACTCTCTCAGCACGCTCTGTTGCCCCATCACAGCAGCTGGAACTCTCAGCGCGCTCTGTTGCCCTTCAGAGTAGCACTAAATCTCAGCGCTTTCTGTGGCCCCTTCACAGCAGCTCTAACTCTCAGAGCGCTCTGTTGCCCCTTCAGAGGAGCTCCGCCTAAATCTCAGCGATCTGTGTTGCCCCTTCACAGCAGCTCTAAATCTCAGCGCTGTGTGTTGCCCCTTCACAACAGCTGTAACTCTCACCACTCTCTGTTTCCCCTTCACAGCAGCGCTAACTCTCACCAATCTCTGTTTCCGCTTCACAGCAGCCCTGACTCTCTACGCTCTCTGTTGCCCCTTCACAGCGGCTTTAACTCTAAGTGCTCTCAGTTGCCCCTTCACAGCAGCTCTAACTCTCAGAGCGCCTTGTTGCCCCTTCAGAGTAGCTCTGACTGAATCTCAGCGCTCTCTGTTTCCCCTCCACACCACCTGTATCTCTCAGCGCTCTTTGCTTCTTCAGAGCAGCTCTAATTCTAAGCGCTCTCAGTTGCCCCTTCACAGCAGCTCTGAACTTCAGCGAGCTCTGTTGCCCCTTCACAGCAGCTCTAACTCACAGCACTCTTTGTTGCCCCTTTAATGCAGCTCTAACTATCAGCGCTCTCTGTTGCCCTTCAGAGCAGCTCTGACTGAATCTCAGCGCTCTCTGTTTCCCCTCCACAGCACCTCTATCTCTCAGCGCTCCGTTTGCTTCTTCACAGCAGCTCTAATTCTAAGCGCTCTCAGTTGCCCCTTCACAGCAGCTCTGACCTCAGCGAGCTCTGTTGCCCCTTCACAGCAGCTCTAACTCTCAGCGCTGTGTGTTGCCCCTTCACAACAGCTCTAACTCTCACCATTCTGTTTCCACTTCACAGCAGCCCTGACTCTCAACGCTCTGTGTTGCCCCTTCAACGCAGCTCTAACTCTCAGCGCTCGCTGTTGCTCCTTCAGTGCAGCTCTCACTAAATCTCAGCGCTCTGTGTTGCCCCTTCACAGAAGCGCTCTCAGCGCTCTCTGTTGCCCCTTCACACCAGCTCTATCTCGCAGCACACCGTGTTGCCCCTTCAACGCAGCTCTAACTCTCAGAGCTCTCTCTGTTTCCCCTTCACAGCAGCTCTAACTCTAAGCGCTCTCAGTTGCCCCTTCAATGCAGCTCTATAACTCACAGCACTCTCTGTTCCCACTTTAACGCAGCTCTAACTCTCACCGCTCTCTGTTGCCCTTCAGAGCAGCTCTGACTAAATCTCAGTGCTCTCTGTTTCCCCAAGGCAGCTTTAACTCTCAGCGCTCTCTATTGCCCCTTCACAGGAGCTCTAACTCTCACCGCTCTGTTTGCTAATTGAGAGCAGCTCTAATTCTAAGCGCTCTCAGTTGCCCCTTCACAGCAGCTGTAAACCTCAGCGAGCTCTGTTGCCCCTTCAACGCAGCTCTAACTCTCAGCGCTCGCTGTTGCCCCTTCAGTGCAGCTCTGACTAAATCTCAGCGCTTTCTGTTGCCCCTTCACAGCAGCTCTAACTCTCAGAGCGCTCTGTTGCCCCTCCAGAGGAGCTCTGACTAAATCTCAGCGCTCTCTGTGTCCCCTTCACACCAGCTCTACCTCTCAGCGCTCTGTGTTGCCCCTTCAACGCAGCTCTAATTCTCAGCGATCTCTGGTGCCCCTTCACAGGAGCACTGACCGACTCTCAAGCGCTCTGTGTTGCCCCTTCACAGCAGCTGTAACTCTAAGTGCTCTCAGTTGCCCCTTCTCAGCAGCTCTAACTTCCAGTGCTGTGTGTTGCCCCTTCACAGCAGCTCTAACTCTCAGCGCTCTCTATTGCCCCTTCACAGGAGCTCTGACTAACTCTCACCGCTCTGTTTGCTCCTTCAGAGCAGCTCTAATTCTAAGCGCTCTCAGTTGCCCGTTCACAGCAGCTGTAAACCTCATCGCTCTCTCTTGCCCCTTCAACGCAGCTCTAACGCTCAGCGCTCGCTGTTGCCTCTTCAGAGCAGCTCTAACTCTCACCACTCTGTTTCCGCTTCACAGCAGCCCTGACTCTCAACGCTCTGTGTTGCCCCTTCAACGCAGCTGTAACTCAGAGCTCACTGTTGCCCATTCATAGCAGATATAACTCTCAGCCCTGACTGTTGCCCCTTCAGAGCAGCTCTGAATAAATCTCAGCGCTCTCTGTTGCCCCTTCACACCAGCTCTATCTCTCGGCGCTCTGTGCTGCCCCTTCAACGCAGTTCTAACTCTCACCTCTCTCTCTTGCACAGTCACAGCAGCTCTAACTACCTCTCACCGCTATCTGTTGCCCCTTCACAGGAGCTCTAACTCTCAGCGCTATGTGTTGCCCCTTCTCAGCAACGCTAAATCTCACCACTCCGTGTTGCCTCTTCAACGCAGCTCTAATTCTCAGCGATCCCTGGTGCCCCTTCACAGGAGCGCTGACTGACTCTCAAGCGTTGTCTGCTGCCCCTACACAGCAGCTGTAACTCTAAGTGCACTCAGTTGCCCCTTCTCAGCAGCTCTAACTTCCAGTGCTCTGTGTTGCCCCTTCACAGCAGCTCTAACGCTGAGCTCTCTCAGTTGCCCCTTCAATGCAGCTCTAACTCACAGCGCTCTGTGTTGCCCCTTCAACGCAGCTGTAACTCTCACGGATCTCTGTTGCCCTTTCACAGCAGCTCTAACTCTAAGAACTCTCATTTGCCCCTTCAATGCAGCCCTAACGCACAGCACTCTGGGTTGCCCCTTCAGTGCAGCTCTGACTAAATCTCAGCGCTCTGTGTTTCCCCTTCACAGAAGCTTTCTCAGCGCTCTGTGTAGCCCCTACACAGCAGCTCTAAATCTCAGCGCTGTGTGTTGCCCCTTCACAACAGCTGGAACTCTCACCACTCTCTGTTTCCCTTTCACAGCAGCTCTAACTCTCACCACTCTGTTTCCGCTTCACAGCAGCCCTCACTCTCAACGCTCTGGGTTGCCCATCAACACAGCTGTAACTCAGCGCTCACTGTTGCCCATTCATAGCAGCTATAACTCTCAGCGCTCTGTTGACCCTTCATTGTAGCTCTGACTAAATCTCAGCGCTCTCTGTTGCCCCTTCACACCAGCTCTATCTCGCAGCACACCGTGTTGCCCCTTCAACGCAGCTCTAACTCTCAGAGCTCTCTCTGTTTCCCCTTCACAGCAGCTCTAACTCTAAGTGCTCTCAGTTGCCCCTTCTCAGCAGCTCTAACTTCCAGTGCTCTGTGTTGCCCCTTCACAGCAGCTCTAACTCTCAGCGCTCTCTATTGCCCCTTCACAGGAGCTCTGACTAACTCTCACCTCTCTGTTTGCTCCTTCAGAGCAGCTCTAATTCTAAGCGCTCTCAGTTGCCCGTTCACAGCAGCTGTAAACCTCATCGCTCTCTCTTCCCCCTTCAACGCAGCTCTAACGCTCAGCGCTCGCTGTTGCCTCTTCAGAGCAGCTCTAACTCTCACCACTCTGTTTCCGCTTCACAGCAGCCCTGACTCTCTACGCTCTCAGTTGCCCCTTCACAGCAGCTCTAACTCTCAGAGCGCTCTGTTGCCCCTTCAGAGGAGCTCTGACTAAATCTCAGCGCTCTCTGTTTCCCCTCCAAAGCAGCTTGAACTCTCAGTGCTCTCTATTGCCCCTTCACAGGAGCTCTGACAAACTCTCACCGCTCTGTTTGCTACTGGAGAGCAGCTCTAAATCTAAGCGCTCTCATTTACCCCTTCAATGCAGCTCTAACTCACAGCACTCTTTGTTGCCCCTTTAACGCAGCTCTAACTAGCAGTGCTCTCTGTTGCCCTTCAGAGCAGCTCTGACTGAATCTCAGCGCTCTCTGTTTCCCCTCCACAGCAGCTCTATCTCTCAGCGCTCTGTTTGCTTCTTCACAGCAGCTCTAATTCTAAGCGCTCTCAGTTGCCCCTTCACAGCAGCTCTGAACCTCAGCGAGCTCTGTTGCCCCTTCACAGCAGCTCTAACTCTCAGCGCTGTGTCTTGCCCCTTCACAGCAGCTCTAACTCTCTCCACTCTCTTTTTCCCCTTCACAGCAGCTCTAACTCCACCACTGTTTCCGCTTCACAGCAGCCCTGACTCTCATCGCTCTGTGTTGCCCCTTCAACGCAGCTCTAACTCTCAGCGCTCGCTGTTGCCCCTTCAGTGCAGCTCTCACTAAATCTCAGCGCTCTGTGTTGCCCCTTCACAGAAGCTCTCTCAGCGCTCTCTGTTGCCCTTCTGAGCAGCTCTGACTAAATCTCAGCGCTCTCTGTTTCCCCTCCACAGCAGCTCAATCTCTCAGCGCTCTGTTTGCTTCTTCAGGGCAGCTCCTATTCTAAGCCCTCTCAGTTGCCCCTTCACAGCAGCTCTAAACCTCACCGAGCTTCACAGCAGCTCTAACTCTCAGCGTGCTCTGTTGCCCTTCAGAGCAGCTCTGACTAACTCTCCGTGCTTTCTGTTGACCCTTCAGATCAGTCTGACTAACTCTCAGCGCTCCCAGTTGCCCCTTCACAGCAGCTCTAACTCTCAGAGCGCTCTGTTGCCCCTTCAGAAGAGCTCTGACTAAATCTCAGCGATCTGTGTTGCCCCTTCACAGCAGCTCTAAATCTCAGCGCTGTGTGTTGCCCCTTCACAACAGCTGTAACTCTCACCACTCTCTGTTTCCCCTTCACAGCAGCGCTAACTCTCACCAATCTGTTTCCGCTTCACAGCAACCCTGACTCTCTACGCTCTCTGTTGCCCCTTCACAGCGGCTTTAACTCTAAGTGCTCTCAGTTGCCCCTTCACAGCAGCTCTAACTCTCAGACCGCTCTGTTGCCCCTTCAGAAGAGCTCTGACTAAATCTCAGCGCTCTCCGTGGCCCCTTCACAGCAGCTCTACCTCTCAGAGCTCTCTCTGTTGCCCCATCACAGCCGCTCTAACTCTCACCGCTATCTGTTGCCCCATCACAGCCGCTCTCTCACCGCTATCTGTTGCCCCTTCGCAGGAGCTCTAACTCTCAGCGCTATGTGTTGCCCCTTCTCAGCAATGCTAAATCTCAGCGCTCTGTGTTGCCCCTTCACAGCAGCTCTAATTCTCAGCGCTGTTTCCCCATCACAGCAGCTCGAACTCTCAGCGCTCTGTGTTGCCCCTTCAACGCAGCTCTAATTCTCAGCGATCCCTGGTGCCACTTCACAGGAGTGCTGACTAACTCTAAAGCGCTCTGTATGGCCCCATCAACGCAGCTCTAACTCTCAAGCCCTCTCTGTTGCCCCTTCACAGGAGCTCTAACTCTCAGCCCCCTCTGTTGTCCCTTCCGAGCAGCTCTGACTAAATCTCAGCGATCTGTGTTGCCCCTTCACAGCAGCTCTAACTCTCAGCGCGCTCTGTTGCCCTTCAGAGTAGCACTGACTAAATCTCAGCGCTTTCTGTTGGCCCTTCACAGCAGCTCTAACTCTCAGAGCGCTCTGTTGCCCCTTCAGAGGAGCTCTGACTAAATCTCAGCGCTCTCTGTTGCCCATTCATAGCAGCTATAACTCTCAGCGCTCTGTTGCCCCTTCATAGCAGCTCTGACTAAATCTCAGCGCTCTCTGTGTCCCCTTCACACCAGCTCTATCTCTCAGCGCTCTGTGTTGCCCCTTCACAGAAGCTCTCTCAGCGCTCTCTGTTGCCCCTTCACACCAGCTCTATCTCGCAGCACACCGTGTTGCCCCTTCAACGCAGCTCTAACTCTCAGAGCTCTCTCTGTTTCCCCTTCACAGCAGCTCTAACTCTAAGCGCTCTCAGTTGCCCCTTCAATGCAGCTCTATAACTCACAGCACTCTCTGTTCCCACTTTAACGCAGCTCTAACTCTCACCGCTCTCTGTTGCCCTTCAGAGCAGCTCTGACTAAATCTCAGTGCTCTCTGTTTCCCCAAGGCAGCTTTAACTCTCAGCGCTCTCTATTGCCCCTTCACAGGAGCTCTAACTCTCACCGCTCTGTTTGCTAATTGAGAGCAGCTCTAATTCTAAGCGCTCTCAGTTGCCCCTTCACAGCAGCTGTAAACCTCAGCGAGCTCTGTTGCCCCTTCAACGCAGCTCTAACTCTCAGCGCTCGCTGTTGCCCCTTCAGTGCAGCTCTGACTAAATCTCAGCGCGCTGTGTTGCCCCTTCACAGAAACTCTCTCAGCACGCTCTGTTGCCCCATCACAGCAGCTGGAACTCTCAGCGCGCTCTGTTGCCCTTCAGAGTAGCACTAAATCTCAGCGCTTTCTGTGGCCCCTTCACAGCAGCTCTAACTCTCAGAGCGCTCTGTTGCCCCTTCAGAGGAGCTCCGCCTAAATCTCAGCGATCTGTGTTGCCCCTTCACAGCAGCTCTAAATCTCAGCGCTGTGTGTTGCCCCTTCACAACAGCTGTAACTCTCACCACTCTCTGTTTCCCCTTCACAGCAGCGCTAACTCTCACCAATCTCTGTTTCCGCTTCACAGCAGCCCTGACTCTCTACGCTCTCTGTTGCCCCTTCACAGCGGCTTTAACTCTAAGTGCTCTCAGTTGCCCCTTCACAGCAGCTCTAACTCTCAGAGCGCCTTGTTGCCCCTTCAGAGTAGCTCTGACTGAATCTCAGCGCTCTCTGTTTCCCCTCCACACCACCTGTATCTCTCAGCGCTCTTTGCTTCTTCAGAGCAGCTCTAATTCTAAGCGCTCTCAGTTGCCCCTTCACAGCAGCTCTGAACTTCAGCGAGCTCTGTTGCCCCTTCACAGCAGCTCTAACTCACAGCACTCTTTGTTGCCCCTTTAATGCAGCTCTAACTATCAGCGCTCTCTGTTGCCCTTCAGAGCAGCTCTGACTGAATCTCAGCGCTCTCTGTTTCCCCTCCACAGCACCTCTATCTCTCAGCGCTCCGTTTGCTTCTTCACAGCAGCTCTAATTCTAAGCGCTCTCAGTTGCCCCTTCACAGCAGCTCTGACCTCAGCGAGCTCTGTTGCCCCTTCACAGCAGCTCTAACTCTCAGCGCTGTGTGTTGCCCCTTCACAACAGCTCTAACTCTCACCATTCTGTTTCCACTTCACAGCAGCCCTGACTCTCAACGCTCTGTGTTGCCCCTTCAACGCAGCTCTAACTCTCAGCGCTCGCTGTTGCTCCTTCAGTGCAGCTCTCACTAAATCTCAGCGCTCTGTGTTGCCCCTTCACAGAAGCTCTCTCAGCGCTCTCTGTTGCCCCTTCACACCAGCTCTATCTCGCAGCACACCGTGTTGCCCCTTCAACGCAGCTCTAACTCTCAGAGCTCTCTCTGTTTCCCCTTCACAGCAGCTCTAACTCTAAGCGCTCTCAGTTGCCCCTTCAATGCAGCTCTATAACTCACAGCACTCTCTGTTCCCACTTTAACGCAGCTCTAACTCTCACCGCTCTCTGTTGCCCTTCAGAGCAGCTCTGACTAAATCTCAGTGCTCTCTGTTTCCCCAAGGCAGCTTTAACTCTCAGCGCTCTCTATTGCCCCTTCACAGGAGCTCTAACTCTCACCGCTCTGTTTGCTAATTGAGAGCAGCTCTAATTCTAAGCGCTCTCAGTTGCCCCTTCACAGCAGCTGTAAACCTCAGCGAGCTCTGTTGCCCCTTCAACGCAGCTCTAACTCTCAGCGCTCGCTGTTGCCCCTTCAGTGCAGCTCTGACTAAATCTCAGCGCTTTCTGTTGCCCCTTCACAGCAGCTCTAACTCTCAGAGCGCTCTGTTGCCCCTCCAGAGGAGCTCTGACTAAATCTCAGCGCTCTCTGTGTCCCCTTCACACCAGCTCTACCTCTCAGCGCTCTGTGTTGCCCCTTCAACGCAGCTCTAATTCTCAGCGATCTCTGGTGCCCCTTCACAGGAGCACTGACCGACTCTCAAGCGCTCTGTGTTGCCCCTTCACAGCAGCTGTAACTCTAAGTGCTCTCAGTTGCCCCTTCTCAGCAGCTCTAACTTCCAGTGCTGTGTGTTGCCCCTTCACAGCAGCTCTAACTCTCAGCGCTCTCTATTGCCCCTTCACAGGAGCTCTGACTAACTCTCACCGCTCTGTTTGCTCCTTCAGAGCAGCTCTAATTCTAAGCGCTCTCAGTTGCCCGTTCACAGCAGCTGTAAACCTCATCGCTCTCTCTTGCCCCTTCAACGCAGCTCTAACGCTCAGCGCTCGCTGTTGCCTCTTCAGAGCAGCTCTAACTCTCACCACTCTGTTTCCGCTTCACAGCAGCCCTGACTCTCAACGCTCTGTGTTGCCCCTTCAACGCAGCTGTAACTCAGAGCTCACTGTTGCCCATTCATAGCAGATATAACTCTCAGCCCTGACTGTTGCCCCTTCAGAGCAGCTCTGAATAAATCTCAGCGCTCTCTGTTGCCCCTTCACACCAGCTCTATCTCTCGGCGCTCTGTGCTGCCCCTTCAACGCAGTTCTAACTCTCACCTCTCTCTCTTGCACAGTCACAGCAGCTCTAACTACCTCTCACCGCTATCTGTTGCCCCTTCACAGGAGCTCTAACTCTCAGCGCTATGTGTTGCCCCTTCTCAGCAACGCTAAATCTCACCACTCCGTGTTGCCTCTTCAACGCAGCTCTAATTCTCAGCGATCCCTGGTGCCCCTTCACAGGAGCGCTGACTGACTCTCAAGCGTTGTCTGCTGCCCCTACACAGCAGCTGTAACTCTAAGTGCACTCAGTTGCCCCTTCTCAGCAGCTCTAACTTCCAGTGCTCTGTGTTGCCCCTTCACAGCAGCTCTAACGCTGAGCTCTCTCAGTTGCCCCTTCAATGCAGCTCTAACTCACAGCGCTCTGTGTTGCCCCTTCAACGCAGCTGTAACTCTCACGGATCTCTGTTGCCCTTTCACAGCAGCTCTAACTCTAAGAACTCTCATTTGCCCCTTCAATGCAGCCCTAACGCACAGCACTCTGGGTTGCCCCTTCAGTGCAGCTCTGACTAAATCTCAGCGCTCTGTGTTTCCCCTTCACAGAAGCTTTCTCAGCGCTCTGTGTAGCCCCTACACAGCAGCTCTAAATCTCAGCGCTGTGTGTTGCCCCTTCACAACAGCTGGAACTCTCACCACTCTCTGTTTCCCTTTCACAGCAGCTCTAACTCTCACCACTCTGTTTCCGCTTCACAGCAGCCCTCACTCTCAACGCTCTGGGTTGCCCATCAACACAGCTGTAACTCAGCGCTCACTGTTGCCCATTCATAGCAGCTATAACTCTCAGCGCTCTGTTGACCCTTCATTGTAGCTCTGACTAAATCTCAGCGCTCTCTGTTGCCCCTTCACACCAGCTCTATCTCGCAGCACACCGTGTTGCCCCTTCAACGCAGCTCTAACTCTCAGAGCTCTCTCTGTTTCCCCTTCACAGCAGCTCTAACTCTAAGTGCTCTCAGTTGCCCCTTCTCAGCAGCTCTAACTTCCAGTGCTCTGTGTTGCCCCTTCACAGCAGCTCTAACTCTCAGCGCTCTCTATTGCCCCTTCACAGGAGCTCTGACTAACTCTCACCTCTCTGTTTGCTCCTTCAGAGCAGCTCTAATTCTAAGCGCTCTCAGTTGCCCGTTCACAGCAGCTGTAAACCTCATCGCTCTCTCTTCCCCCTTCAACGCAGCTCTAACGCTCAGCGCTCGCTGTTGCCTCTTCAGAGCAGCTCTAACTCTCACCACTCTGTTTCCGCTTCACAGCAGCCCTGACTCTCTACGCTCTCAGTTGCCCCTTCACAGCAGCTCTAACTCTCAGAGCGCTCTGTTGCCCCTTCAGAGGAGCTCTGACTAAATCTCAGCGCTCTCTGTTTCCCCTCCAAAGCAGCTTGAACTCTCAGTGCTCTCTATTGCCCCTTCACAGGAGCTCTGACAAACTCTCACCGCTCTGTTTGCTACTGGAGAGCAGCTCTAAATCTAAGCGCTCTCATTTACCCCTTCAATGCAGCTCTAACTCACAGCACTCTTTGTTGCCCCTTTAACGCAGCTCTAACTAGCAGTGCTCTCTGTTGCCCTTCAGAGCAGCTCTGACTGAATCTCAGCGCTCTCTGTTTCCCCTCCACAGCAGCTCTATCTCTCAGCGCTCTGTTTGCTTCTTCACAGCAGCTTTAATTCTAAGCGCTCTCAGTTGCCCCTTCACAGCAGCTCTGAACCTCAGCGAGCTCTGTTGCCCCTTCACAGCAGCTCTAACTCTCAGCGCTGTGTCTTGCCCCTTCACAGCAGCTCTAACTCTCTCCACTCTCTTTTTCCCCTTCACAGCAGCTCTAACTCCACCACTGTTTCCGCTTCACAGCAGCCCTGACTCTCATCGCTCTGTGTTGCCCCTTCAACGCAGCTCTAACTCTCAGCGCTCGCTGTTGCCCCTTCAGTGCAGCTCTCACTAAATCTCAGCGCTCTGTGTTGCCCCTTCACAGAAGCTCTCTCAGCGCTCTCTGTTGCCCTTCTGAGCAGCTCTGACTAAATCTCAGCGCTCTCTGTTTCCCCTCCACAGCAGCTCAATCTCTCAGCGCTGTTTGCTTCTTCAGGGCAGCTCCTATTCTAAGCCCTCTCAGTTGCCCCTTCACAGCAGCTCTAAACCTCACCGAGGTTCACAGCAGCTCTAACTCTCAGCGTGCTCTGTTGCCCTTCAGAGCAGCTCTGACTAACTCTCCGTGCTTTCTGTTGACCCTTCAGATCAGTCTGACTAACTCTCAGCGCTCCCAGTTGCCCCTTCACAGCAGCTCTAACTCTCAGAGCGCTCTGTTGCCCCTTCAGAAGAGCTCTGACTAAATCTCAGCGATCTGTGTTGCCCCTTCACAGCAGCTCTAAATCTCAGCGCTGTGTGTTGCCCCTTCACAACAGCTGTAACTCTCACCACTCTCTGTTTCCCCTTCACAGCAGCGCTAACTCTCACCAATCTGTTTCCGCTTCACAGCAACCCTGACTCTCTACGCTCTCTGTTGCCCCTTCACAGCGGCTTTAACTCTAAGTGCTCTCAGTTGCCCCTTCACAGCAGCTCTAACTCTCAGACCGCTCTGTTGCCCCTTCAGAAGAGCTCTGACTAAATCTCAGCGCTCTCCGTGGCCCCTTCACAGCAGCTCTACCTCTCAGAGCTCTCTCTGTTGCCCCATCACAGCCGCTCTAACTCTCACCGCTATCTGTTGCCCCATCACAGCCGCTCTCTCACCGCTATCTGTTGCCCCTTCGCAGGAGCTCTAACTCTCAGCGCTATGTGTTGCCCCTTCTCAGCAATGCTAAATCTCAGCGCTCTGTGTTGCCCCTTCACAGCAGCTCTAATTCTCAGCGCTGTTTCCCCATCACAGCAGCTCGAACTCTCAGCGCTCTGTGTTGCCCCTTCAACGCAGCTCTAATTCTCAGCGATCCCTGGTGCCACTTCACAGGAGCGCTGACTAACTCTAAAGCGCTCTGTATGGCCCCATCAACGCAGCTCTAACTCTCAAGCCCTCTCTGTTGCCCCTTCACAGGAGCTCTAACTCTCAGCCCCCTCTGTTGTCCCTTCCGAGCAGCTCTGACTAAATCTCAGCGATCTGTGTTGCCCCTTCACAGCAGCTCTAACTCTCAGCGCGCTCTGTTGCCCTTCAGAGTAGCACTGACTAAATCTCAGCGCTTTCTGTTGGCCCTTCACAGCAGCTCTAACTCTCAGAGCGCTCTGTTGCCCCTTCAGAGGAGCTCTGACTAAATCTCAGCGCTCTCTGTTGCCCATTCATAGCAGCTATAACTCTCAGCGCTCTGTTGCCCCTTCATAGCAGCTCTGACTAAATCTCAGCGCTCTCTGTGTCCCCTTCACACCAGCTCTATCTCTCAGCGCTCTGTGTTGCCCCTTCACAGAAGCTCTCTCAGCGCTCTCTGTTGCCCCTTCACACCAGCTCTATCTCGCAGCACACCGTGTTGCCCCTTCAACGCAGCTCTAACTCTCAGAGCTCTCTCTGTTTCCCCTTCACAGCAGCTCTAACTCTAAGCGCTCTCAGTTGCCCCTTCAATGCAGCTCTATAACTCACAGCACTCTCTGTTCCCACTTTAACGCAGCTCTAACTCTCACCGCTCTCTGTTGCCCTTCAGAGCAGCTCTGACTAAATCTCAGTGCTCTCTGTTTCCCCAAGGCAGCTTTAACTCTCAGCGCTCTCTATTGCCCCTTCACAGGAGCTCTAACTCTCACCGCTCTGTTTGCTAATTGAGAGCAGCTCTAATTCTAAGCGCTCTCAGTTGCCCCTTCACAGCAGCTGTAAACCTCAGCGAGCTCTGTTGCCCCTTCAACGCAGCTCTAACTCTCAGCGCTCGCTGTTGCCCCTTCAGTGCAGCTCTGACTAAATCTCAGCGCGCTGTGTTGCCCCTTCACAGAAACTCTCTCAGCACGCTCTGTTGCCCCATCACAGCAGCTGGAACTCTCAGCGCGCTCTGTTGCCCTTCAGAGTAGCACTAAATCTCAGCGCTTTCTGTGGCCCCTTCACAGCAGCTCTAACTCTCAGAGCGCTCTGTTGCCCCTTCAGAGGAGCTCCGCCTAAATCTCAGCGATCTGTGTTGCCCCTTCACAGCAGCTCTAAATCTCAGCGCTGTGTGTTGCCCCTTCACAACAGCTGTAACTCTCACCACTCTCTGTTTCCCCTTCACAGCAGCGCTAACTCTCACCAATCTCTGTTTCCGCTTCACAGCAGCCCTGACTCTCTACGCTCTCTGTTGCCCCTTCACAGCGGCTTTAACTCTAAGTGCTCTCAGTTGCCCCTTCACAGCAGCTCTAACTCTCAGAGCGCCTTGTTGCCCCTTCAGAGTAGCTCTGACTGAATCTCAGCGCTCTCTGTTTCCCCTCCACACCACCTGTATCTCTCAGCGCTCTTTGCTTCTTCAGAGCAGCTCTAATTCTAAGCGCTCTCAGTTGCCCCTTCACAGCAGCTCTAACTCTCAGAGCGCTCTGTTGCCCCTTCAGAAGAGCTCTGACTAAATCTCAGCGATCTGTGTTGCCCCTTCACAGCAGCTCTAAATCTCAGCGCTGTGTGTTGCCCCTTCACAACAGCTGTAACTCTCACCACTCTCTGTTTCCCCTTCACAGCAGCGCTAACTCTCACCAATCTCTGTTTCCACTTCACAGCAGCCCTGACTCTCTACGCTCTCTGTTGCCCCTTCACAGCGGCTTTAACTCTAAGTGCTCTCAGTTGCCCCTTCACAGCAGCTCTAACTCTCAGACCGCTCTGTTGCCCCTTCAGAAGAGCTCTGACTAAATCTCAGCGCTCTCCGTGGCCCCTTCACAGCAGCTCTGCCTCTCAGAGCTCTCTCTGTTGCCCCTTCACAGCAGCTCTAAGTCTCAGCCCTGTCTGTTGCCCCTTCACAGCAGTTCTGACTAACTCTCAGCCCTCTCTGTTGCCCCATCACAGCCGCTCTAACTCTCACCGCTATCTGTTGCCCCTTCGCAGGAGCTCTAACTCTCAGCGCTCTGTGTTGCCCCTTCAACGCAGCTCTAATTCTCAGCGATCCCTGGTGCCACTTCACAGGAGCGCTGACTAACTCTAAAGCGCTCTGTATGGCCCCATCAACGCAGCTCTAACTCTCAAGCCCTCTCTGTTGCCCCTTCACAGGAGCTCTAACACTCAGCCCCCTCTGTTGTCCCTTCCGAGCAGCTCTGACTAAATCTCAGCGATCTGTGTTGCCCCTTCACAGCAGCTCTAACTCTCAGCGCGCTCTGTTGCCCTTCAGAGTAGCACTGACTAAATCTCAGCGCTTTCTGTTGGCCCTTCACAGCAGCTCTAACTCTCAGAGCGCTCTGTTGCCCCTTCAGAGGAGCTCTGACTAAATCTCAGCGCTCTCTGTTGCCCATTCATAGCAGCTATAACTCTCAGCGCTCTGTTGCCCCTTCATAGCAGCTCTGACTAAATCTCAGCGCTCTCTGTGTCCCCTTCACACCAGCTCTATCTCTCAGCGCTCTGTGTTGCCCCTTCACAGAAGCTCTCTCAGCGCTCTCTGTTGCCCCTTCACACCAGCTCTATCTCGCAGCACACCGTGTTGCCCCTTCAACGCAGCTCTAACTCTCAGAGCTCTCTCTGTTTCCCCTTCACAGCAGCTCTAACTCTAAGCGCTCTCAGTTGCCCCTTCAATGCAGCTCTATAACTCACAGCACTCTCTGTTCCCACTTTAACGCAGCTCTAACTCTCACCGCTCTCTGTTGCCCTTCAGAGCAGCTCTGACTAAATCTCAGTGCTCTCTGTTTCCCCAAGGCAGCTTTAACTCTCAGCGCTCTCTATTGCCCCTTCACAGGAGCTCTAACTCTCACCGCTCTGTTTGCTAATTGAGAGCAGCTCTAATTCTAAGCGCTCTCAGTTGCCCCTTCACAGCAGCTGTAAACCTCAGCGAGCTCTGTTGCCCCTTCAACGCAGCTCTAACTCTCAGCGCTCGCTGTTGCCCCTTCAGTGCAGCTCTGACTAAATCTCAGCGCGCTGTGTTGCCCCTTCACAGAAACTCTCTCAGCACGCTCTGTTGCCCCATCACAGCAGCTGGAACTCTCAGCGCGCTCTGTTGCCCTTCAGAGTAGCACTAAATCTCAGCGCTTTCTGTGGCCCCTTCACAGCAGCTCTAACTCTCAGAGCGCTCTGTTGCCCCTTCAGAGGAGCTCCGCCTAAATCTCAGCGATCTGTGTTGCCCCTTCACAGCAGCTCTAAATCTCAGCGCTGTGTGTTGCCCCTTCACAACAGCTGTAACTCTCACCACTCTCTGTTTCCCCTTCACAGCAGCGCTAACTCTCACCAATCTCTGTTTCCGCTTCACAGCAGCCCTGACTCTCTACGCTCTCTGTTGCCCCTTCACAGCGGCTTTAACTCTAAGTGCTCTCAGTTGCCCCTTCACAGCAGCTCTAACTCTCAGAGCGCCTTGTTGCCCCTTCAGAGTAGCTCTGACTGAATCTCAGCGCTCTCTGTTTCCCCTCCACACCACCTCTATCTCTCAGCGCTCTTTGCTTCTTCAGAGCAGCTCTAATTCTAAGCGCTCTCAGTTGCCCCTTCACAGCAGCTCTGAACTTCAGCGAGCTCTGTTGCCCCTTCACAGCAGCTCTAACTCACAGCACTCTTTGTTGCCCCTTTAATGCAGCTCTAACTATCAGCGCTCTCTGTTGCCCTTCAGAGCAGCTCTGACTGAATCTCAGCGCTCTCTGTTTCCCCTCCACAGCACCTCTATCTCTCAGCGCTCCGTTTGCTTCTTCACAGCAGCTCTAATTCTAAGCGCTCTCAGTTGCCCCTTCACAGCAGCTCTGACCTCAGCGAGCTCTGTTGCCCCTTCACAGCAGCTCTAACTCTCAGCGCTGTGTGTTGCCCCTTCACAACAGCTCTAACTCTCACCATTCTGTTTCCACTTCACAGCAGCCCTGACTCTCAACGCTCTGTGTTGCCCCTTCAACGCAGCTCTAACTCTCAGCGCTCGCTGTTGCTCCTTCAGTGCAGCTCTCACTAAATCTCAGCGCTCTGTGTTGCCCCTTCACAGAAGCTCTCTCAGCGCTCTCTGTTGCCCTTCAGAGCAGCTCTGACTAAATCTCAGCGCTCTCTGTTTCCCCTCCACAGCAGCTCAATCTCTCAGCGCTGTTTGCTTCTTCAGAGCAGCTCTAATTCTAAGCCCTCTCAGTTGCCCCTTCACAGCAGCTCTAAACCTCACCGAGGTTCACAGCAGCTCTAACTCTCAGCGCGCTCTGTTGCCCTTCAGAGGTGCTCTGACTAACTCTCCGTGCTTTCTGTTGACCCTTCAGATCAGTCTGACTAACTCTCAGCGCTCCCGGTTGCCCCTTCAGAGCAGCTCTAACTCTCACCGCCCTGTGTTGCCACTTCAATGCCGTTCTAATTCTCAGCACTCTTTATTGCCCCTTCAGAGCAGCTCTAACTCTCAGAGCACTCTGTTGCCCTTCAGAGCAGCTCTGACTAAATCTCAGTGCTCTCTGTTTCCCCAAGGCAGCTTTAACTCTCAGCGCTCTCTATTGCCCCTTCACAGGAGCTCTAACTCTCACCGCTCTGTTTGCTACTTGAGAGCAGCTCTAATTCTAAGCGCTCTCAGTTGCCCCTTCACAGCAGCTGTAAACCTCAGCGAGCTCTGTTGCCCCTTCAACGCAGCTCTAACGCTCACCGCTCGCTCTTGCCCCTTCCGAGCAGCTCTGACTAAATCTCAGCGCGCTGTGTTGCCCCTTCACAGAAGCTAACTCTCAGTGCGCTCTGTTGCCATTCAGAGTAGCACTGACTAAATCTCAGCGCTTTCTGTGGCCCCTTCACAGCAGCTCTAACTCTCAGAGCGCTCTGTTGCCCCTTCAGAGGAGCTCTGACTAAATCTCAGCGATCTGTGTTGCCCCTTCACAGCAGCTCTAAATCTCAGCACTGTGTGTTGCCCCTTCACAACAGCTGTAACTCTCACCACTCTCTGTTTCCCCTTCACAGCAGCGCTAACTCTCACCAATCTCTGTTTCCGCTTCACAGCAGCCCTGACTCTCTACGCTCTCTGTTGCCCCTTCACAGCGGCTTTAACTCTAAGTGCTCTCAGTTGCCCCTTCACAGCAGCTCTAACTCTCAGACCGCTCTGTTGCCCCTTCAGAAGAGCTCTGACTAAATCTCAGCGCTCTCCGTGGCCCCTTCACAGCAGCTCTACCTCTCAGAGCTCTCTCTGTTGCCCCTTCACAGCAGCTCTAAGTCTCAGCCCTGTCTGTTGCCCCTTCACAGCAGTTCTGACTAACTCTCAGCCCTCTCTGTTGCCCCATCACAGCCGCTCTAACTCTCACCGCTATCTGTTGCCCCTTCGCAGGAGCTCTAACTCTCAGCGCTATGTGTTGCCCCTTCTCAGCAATGCTAAATCTCAGCGCTCTGTGTTGCCCCTTCACAGCAGCTCTAATTCTCAGCGCTGTTTCCCCATCACAGCAGCTCGAACTCTCAGCGCTCTGTGTTGCCCCTTCAACGCAGCTCTAATTCTCAGCGATCCCTGGTGCCACTTCACAGGAGCGCTGACTAACTCTAAAGCGCTCTGTATGGCCCCATCAACGCAGCTCTAACTCTCAAGCCCTCTCTGTTGCCCCTTCACAGGAGCTCTAACTCTCAGCCCCCTCTGTTGTCCCTTCCGAGCAGCTCTGACTAAATCTCAGCGATCTGTGTTGCCCCTTCACAGCAGCTCTAACTCTCAGCGCGCTCTGTTGCCCTTCAGAGTAGCACTGACTAAATCTCAGCGCTTTCTGTTGGCCCTTCACAGCAGCTCTAACTCTCAGAGCGCTCTGTTGCCCCTTCAGAGGAGCTCTGACTAAATCTCAGCGCTCTCTGTTGCCCATTCATAGCAGCTATAACTCTCAGCGCTCTGTTGCCCCTTCATAGCAGCTCTGACTAAATCTCAGCGCTCTCTGTGTCCCCTTCACACCAGCTCTATCTCTCAGCGCTCTGTGTTGCCCCTTCACAGAAGCTCTCTCAGCGCTCTCTGTTGCCCCTTCACACCAGCTCTATCTCGCAGCACACCGTGTTGCCCCTTCAACGCAGCTCTAACTCTCAGAGCTCTCTGTTTCCCCTTCACAGCAGCTCTAACTCTAAGCGCTCTCAGTTGCCCCTTCAATGCAGCTCTATAACTCACAGCACTCTCTGTTCCCACTTTAACGCAGCTCTAACTCTCACCGCTCTCTGTTGCCCTTCAGAGCAGCTCTGACTAAATCTCAGTGCTCTCTGTTTCCCCAAGGCAGCTTTAACTCTCAGCGCTCTCTATTGCCCCTTCACAGGAGCTCTAACTCTCACCGCTCTGTTTGCTAATTGAGAGCAGCTCTAATTCTAAGCGCTCTCAGTTGCCCCTTCACAGCAGCTGTAAACCTCAGCGAGCTCTGTTGCCCCTTCAACGCAGCTCTAACTCTCAGCGCTCGCTGTTGCCCCTTCAGTGCAGCTCTGACTAAATCTCAGCGCGCTGTGTTGCCCCTTCACAGAAACTCTCTCAGCACGCTCTGTTGCCCCTTCACAGCAGCTGGAACTCTCAGCGCGCTCTGTTGCCCTTCAGAGTAGCACTAAATCTCAGCGCTTTCTGTGGCCCCTTCACAGCAGCTCTAACTCTCAGAGCGCTCTGTTGCCCCTTCAGAAGAGGTCCGCCTAAATCTCAGCGATCTGTGTTGCCCCTTCACAGCAGCTCTAAATCTCAGCGCTGTGTGTTGCCCCTTCACAACAGCTGTAACTCTCACCACTCTCTGTTTCCCCTTCACAGCAGCGCTAACTCTCACCAATCTCTGTTTCCGCTTCACAGCAGCCCTGACTCTCTACGCTCTCTGTTGCCCCTTCACAGCGGCTTTAACTCTAAGTGCTCTCAGTTGCCCCTTCACAGCAGCTCTAACTCTCAGAGCGCCTTGTTGCCCCTTCAGAGTAGCTCTGACTGAATCTCAGCGCTCTCTGTTTCCCCTCCACACCACCTCTATCTCTCAGCGCTCTTTGCTTCTTCAGAGCAGCTCTAATTCTAAGCGCTCTCAGTTGCCCCTTCACAGCAGCTCTGAACTTCAGCGAGCTCTGTTGCCCCTTCACAGCAGCTCTAACTCACAGCACTCTTTGTTGCCCCTTTAATGCAGCTCTAACTATCAGCGCTCTCTGTTGCCCTTCAGAGCAGCTCTGACTGAATCTCAGCGCTCTCTGTTTCCCCTCCACAGCACCTCTATCTCTCAGCGCTCCGTTTGCTTCTTCACAGCAGCTCTAATTCTAAGCGCTCTCAGTTGCCCCTTCACAGCAGCTCTGACCTCAGCGAGCTCTGTTGCCCCTTCACAGCAGCTCTAACTCTCAGCGCTGTGTGTTGCCCCTTCACAACAGCTCTAACTCTCACCATTCTGTTTCCACTTCACAGCAGCCCTGACTCTCAACGCTCTGTGTTGCCCCTTCAACGCAGCTCTAACTCTCAGCGCTCGCTGTTGCTCCTTCAGTGCAGCTCTCACTAAATCTCAGCGCTCTGTGTTGCCCCTTCACAGAAGCTCTCTCAGCGCTCTCTGTTGCCCTTCAGAGCAGCTCTGACTAAATCTCAGCGCTCTCTGTTTCCCCTCCACAGCAGCTCAATCTCTCAGCGCTGTTTGCTTCTTCAGAGCAGCTCTAATTCTAAGCCCTCTCAGTTGCCCCTTCACAGCAGCTCTAAACCTCACCGAGGTTCACAGCAGCTCTAACTCTCAGCGCGCTCTGTTGCCCTTCAGAGGTGCTCTGACTAACTCTCCGTGCTTTCTGTTGACCCTTCAGATCAGTCTGACTAACTCTCAGCGCTCCCGGTTGCCCCTTCAGAGCAGCTCTAACTCTCACCGCCCTGTGTTGCCACTTCAATGCCGTTCTAATTCTCAGCACTCTTTATTGCCCCTTCAGAGCAGCTCTAACTCTCAGAGCACTCTGTTGCCCTTCAGAGCAGCTCTGACTAAATCTCAGTGCTCTCTGTTTCCCCAAGGCAGCTTTAACTCTCAGCGCTCTCTATTGCCCCTTCACAGGAGCTCTAACTCTCACCGCTCTGTTTGCTACTTGAGAGCAGCTCTAATTCTAAGCGCTCTCAGTTGCCCCTTCACAGCAGCTGTAAACCTCAGCGAGCTCTGTTGCCCCTTCAACGCAGCTCTAACGCTCAGCGCTCGCTCTTGCCCCTTCCGAGCAGCTCTGACTAAATCTCAGCGCGCTGTGTTGCCCCTTCACAGAAGCTCTAACTCTCAGTGCGCTCTGTTGCCATTCAGAGTAGCACTGACTAAATCTCAGCGCTTTCTGTGGCCCCTTCACAGCAGCTCTAACTCTCAGAGCGCTCTGTTGCCCCTTCAGAAGAGCTCTGACTAAATCTCAGCGATCTGTGTTGCCCCTTCACAGCAGCTCTAAATCTCAGCGCTGTGTGTTGCCCCTTCACAACAGCTGTAACTCTCACCACTCTCTGTTTCCCCTTCACAGCAGCGCTAACTCTCACCAATCTCTGTTTCCGCTTCACAGCAGCCCTGACTCTCTACGCTCTCTGTTGCCCCTTCACAGCGGCTTTAACTCTAAGTGCTCTCAGTTGCCCCTTCACAGCAGCTCTAACTCTCAGACCGCTCTGTTGCCCCTTCAGAAGAGCTCTGACTAAATCTCAGCGCTCTCCGTGGCCCCTTCACAGCAGCTCTACCTCTCAGAGCTCTCTCTGTTGCCCCTTCACAGCAGCTCTAAGTCTCAGCCCTGTCTGTTGCCCCTTCACAGCAGTTCTGACTAACTCTCAGCCCTCTCTGTTGCCCCATCACAGCCGCTCTAACTCTCACCGCTATCTGTTGCCCCTTCGCAGGAGCTCTAACTCTCAGCGCTATGTGTTGCCCCTTCTCAGCAATGCTAAATCTCAGCGCTCTGTGTTGCCCCTTCACAGCAGCTCTAATTCTCAGCGCTGTTTCCCCATCACAGCAGCTCGAACTCTCAGCGCTCTGTGTTGCCCCTTCAACGCAGCTCTAATTCTCAGCGATCCCTGGTGCCACTTCACAGGAGCGCTGACTAACTCTAAAGCGCTCTGTATGGCCCCATCAACGCAGCTCTAACTCTCAAGCCCTCTCTGTTGCCCCTTCACAGGAGCTCTAACACTCAGCCCCCTCTGTTGTCCCTTCCGAGCAGCTCTGACTAAATCTCAGCGATCTGTGTTGCCCCTTCACAGCAGCTCTAACTCTCAGCGCGCTCTGTTGCCCTTCAGAGTAGCACTGACTAAATCTCAGCGCTTTCTGTTGGCCCTTCACAGCAGCTCTAACTCTCAGAGCGCTCTGTTGCCCCTTCAGAGGAGCTCTGACTAAATCTCAGCGCTCTCTGTTGCCCATTCATAGCAGCTATAACTCTCAGCGCTCTGTTGCCCCTTCATAGCAGCTCTGACTAAATCTCAGCGCTCTCTGTGTCCCCTTCACACCAGCTCTATCTCTCAGCGCTCTGTGTTGCCCCTTCACAGAAGCTCTCTCAGCGCTCTCTGTTGCCCCTTCACACCAGCTCTATCTCGCAGCACACCGTGTTGCCCCTTCAACGCAGCTCTAACTCTCAGAGCTCTCTCTGTTTCCCCTTCACAGCAGCTCTAACTCTAAGCGCTCTCAGTTGCCCCTTCAATGCAGCTCTATAACTCACAGCACTCTCTGTTCCCACTTTAACGCAGCTCTAACTCTCACCGCTCTCTGTTGCCCTTCAGAGCAGCTCTGACTAAATCTCAGTGCTCTCTGTTTCCCCAAGGCAGCTTTAACTCTCAGCGCTCTCTATTGCCCCTTCACAGGAGCTCTAACTCTCACCGCTCTGTTTGCTAATTGAGAGCAGCTCTAATTCTAAGCGCTCTCAGTTGCCCCTTCACAGCAGCTGTAAACCTCAGCGAGCTCTGTTGCCCCTTCAACGCAGCTCTAACTCTCAGCGCTCGCTGTTGCCCCTTCAGTGCAGCTCTGACTAAATCTCAGCGCGCTGTGTTGCCCCTTCACAGAAACTCTCTCAGCACGCTCTGTTGCCCCATCACAGCAGCTGGAACTCTCAGCGCGCTCTGTTGCCCTTCAGAGTAGCACTAAATCTCAGCGCTTTCTGTGGCCCCTTCACAGCAGCTCTAACTCTCAGAGCGCTCTGTTGCCCCTTCAGAGGAGCTCCGCCTAAATCTCAGCGATCTGTGTTGCCCCTTCACAGCAGCTCTAAATCTCAGCGCTGTGTGTTGCCCCTTCACAACAGCTGTAACTCTCACCACTCTCTGTTTCCCCTTCACAGCAGCGCTAACTCTCACCAATCTCTGTTTCCGCTTCACAGCAGCCCTGACTCTCTACGCTCTCTGTTGCCCCTTCACAGCGGCTTTAACCCTAAGTGCTCTCAGTTGCCCCTTCACAGCAGCTCTAACTCTCAGACCGCTCTGTTGCCCCTTCAGAAGAGCTCTGACTAAATCTCAGTGCTCTCCGTGGCCCCTTCACAGCACCTCTACCTCTCAGAGCTCTCTCTGTTGCCCCTTCACAGCAGCTCTAAGTCTCAGCCCTGTCTGTTGCCCCTTCACAGCAGTTCTGACTAACTCTCAGCCCTCTCTGTTGCCCCATCACAGCCGCTCTAACTCTCACCGCTATCTGTTGCCCCTTCGCAGGAGCTCTAACTCTCAGCGCTATGTGTTGCCCCTTCTCAGCAATGCTAAATCTCAGCGCTCTGTGTTGCCCCTTCACAGCAGCTCTAATTCTCAGCGCTGTTTCCCCATCACAGCAGCTCGAACTCTCAGCGCTCTGTGTTGCCCCTTCAACGCAGCTCTAATTCTCAGCGATCCCTGGTGCCACTTCACAGGAGCGCTGACTAACTCTAAAGCGCTCTGTATGGCCCCATCAACGCAGCTCTAACTCTCAAGCCCTCTCTGTTGCCCCTTCACAGGAGCTCTAACACTCAGCCCCCTCTGTTGTCCCTTCCGAGCAGCTCTGACTAAATCTCAGCGATCTGTGTTGCCCCTTCACAGCAGCTCTAACTCTCAGCGCGCTCTGTTGCCATTCAGAGTAGCACTGACTAAATCTCAGCGCTTTCTGTTGGCCCTTCACAGCAGCTCTAACTCTCAGAGCGCTCTGTTTCCCCTTCAGAGGAGCTCTGACTAAATCTCAGCGCTCTCTGTTGACCATTCATAGCAGCTATAACTCTCAGCGCTCTGGTGCCCCTTCAGAGCAGCTCTGACTAAATCTCAGCGCTCTCTGTTTCCCCTCCAAAGCAGCTTTAACTCTCAGCGCTCTCTATTGCCCCTTCACAGGAGCTCTAACTCTCACCGCTCTGTTTGCTACTTGAGAGCAGCTCTAATTCTAAGCGCTCTCAGTTGCCCCTTCACAGCAGCTCTAAATCTCAGCGCTGTGTGTTGCCCCTTCACAACAGCTGTAAGTCTCACCACTCTCTGTTTCCCCTTCACAGCAGCTCTAACTCTCACCAATCTCTGTTTCCGCTTCACAGCAGCCCTGACTCTCTACGCTGTCTGTTGCCCCTTCACAGCGGCTTTAACTCTAAGCGCTCTCAGTTGCCCCTTCACAGCAGCTCTAACTCTCAGAGCGCTCTGTTGCCCCTTCAGAGCAGCTCTGACTAAATCTCAGCGCTCTCTGTTTCCCCTCCAAAGCAGCTTGAACTCTCAGTGCTCTCTATTGCCCCTTCACAGGAGCTCTGACAAACTCTCACCGCTCTGTTTGCTACTGGAGAGCAGCTCTAAATCTAAGCGCTCTCATTTACCCCTTCAATGCAGCTCTAACTCACAGCACTCTTTGTTGCCCCTTTAACGCAGCTCTAACTAGCAGCGCTCTCTGTTGCCCTGCAGAGCAGCTCTGACTGAATCTCAGCGCTCTCTGTTTCCCCTCCACAGGCAGCTCTATCTCTAAGCGCTCTGCTTCTTCAGAGCAGCTCTAATTCTAAGCGCTCTCAGTTGCCCCTTCACAGCACCTCTGAAACTCAGCGAGCTCTGTTGCCCCTTCAACGCAGCTCTAACGCTCAGCGCTGGCTGTTGCCCCTTCAGTGCAGCTCTGACTAAATCTCAGCGCTCTGTGTTGCCCCTTCAGAGCAGCTCTAACTCTCAGTGCGCTCTGTTGCCCTTCAGAGTAGCACTGACTAAATCTCATCGCTTTCTGTTGCCCCTTCACAGCAGCTCTAACTCTCAGCACGCTCTGTTGCCCTTCAGAGTAGCACTGACTAAATCTCAGCGCTTTCTGTTGCCCCTTCACAGCAGCTCTAACTCTCAGAGCGCTCTGTTGCCCCTCCAGAGGAGCTCTGACTAAATCTCAGCGCTCTCTGTGTCCCCTTCACACCAGCTCTACCTCTCAGCGCTCTGTGTTGCCCCTTCAACGCAGCTCTAATTCTCAGCGATCTCTGGTGCCCCTTCACAGGAGCACTGACCGACTCTCAAGCGCTCTGTGTTGCCCCTTCACAGCAGCTGTAACTCTAAGTGCTCTCAGTTGCCCCTTCTCAGCAGCTCTAACTTCCAGTGCTGTGTGTTGCCCCTTCACAGCAGCTCTAACTCTCAGCGCTCTCTATTGCCCCTTCACAGGAGCTCTGACTAACTCTCACCGCTCTGTTTGCTCCTTCAGAGCAGCTCTAATTCTAAGCGCTCTCAGTTGCCCGTTCACAGCAGCTGTAAACCTCATCGCTCTCTCTTGCCCCTTCAACGCAGCTCTAACGCTCAGCGCTCGCTGTTGCCTCTTCAGAGCAGCTCTAACTCTCACCACTCTGTTTCCGCTTCACAGCAGCCCTGACTCTCAACGCTCTGTGTTGCCCCTTCAACGCAGCTGTAACTCAGAGCTCACTGTTGCCCATTCATAGCAGATATAACTCTCAGCCCTGACTGTTGCCCCTTCAGAGCAGCTCTGAATAAATCTCAGCGCTCTCTGTTGCCCCTTCACACCAGCTCTATATCTCGGCGCTCTGTGCTGCCCCTTCAACGCAGTTCTAACTCTCACCTCTCTCTCTTGCACAGTCACAGCAGCTCTAACTACCTCTCACCGCTATCTGTTGCCCCTTCACAGGAGCTCTAACTCTCAGCGCTATGTGTTGCCCCTTCTCAGCAACGCTAAATCTCACCACTCCGTGTTGCCTCTTCAACGCAGCTCTAATTCTCAGCGATCCCTGGTGCCCCTTCACAGGAGCGCTGACTGACTCTCAAGCGTTGTCTGCTGCCCCTACACAGCAGCTGTAACTCTAAGTGCACTCAGTTGCCCCTTCTCAGCAGCTCTAACTTCCAGTGCTCTGTGTTGCCCCTTCACAGCAGCTCTAACGCTGAGCTCTCTCAGTTGCCCCTTCAATGCAGCTCTAACTCACAGCGCTCTGTGTTGCCCCTTCAACGCAGCTGTAACTCTCACGGATCTCTGTTGCCCTTTCACAGCAGCTCTAACTCTAAGAACTCTCATTTGCCCCTTCAATGCAGCCCTAACGCACAGCACTCTGGGTTGCCCCTTCAGTGCAGCTCTGACTAAATCTCAGCGCTCTGTGTTTCCCCTTCACAGAAGCTTTCTCAGCGCTCTGTGTAGCCCCTACACAGCAGCTCTAAATCTCAGCGCTGTGTGTTGCCCCTTCACAACAGCTGGAACTCTCACCACTCTCTGTTTCCCTTTCACAGCAGCTCTAACTCTCACCACTCTGTTTCCGCTTCACAGCAGCCCTCACTCTCAACGCTCTGGGTTGCCCATCAACACAGCTGTAACTCAGCGCTCACTGTTGCCCATTCATAGCAGCTATAACTCTCAGCGCTCTGTTGACCCTTCATTGTAGCTCTGACTAAATCTCAGCGCTCTCTGTTGCCCCTTCACACCAGCTCTATCTCGCAGCACACCGTGTTGCCCCTTCAACGCAGCTCTAACTCTCAGAGCTCTCTCTGTTTCCCCTTCACAGCAGCTCTAACTCTAAGTGCTCTCAGTTGCCCCTTCTCAGCAGCTCTAACTTCCAGTGCTCTGTGTTGCCCCTTCACAGCAGCTCTAACTCTCAGCGCTCTCTATTGCCCCTTCACAGGAGCTCTGACTAACTCTCACCTCTCTGTTTGCTCCTTCAGAGCAGCTCTAATTCTAAGCGCTCTCAGTTGCCCGTTCACAGCAGCTGTAAACCTCATCGCTCTCTCTTCCCCCTTCAACGCAGCTCTAACGCTCAGCGCTCGCTGTTGCCTCTTCAGAGCAGCTCTAACTCTCACCACTCTGTTTCCGCTTCACAGCAGCCCTGACTCTCTACGCTCTCAGTTGCCCCTTCACAGCAGCTCTAACTCTCAGAGCGCTCTGTTGCCCCTTCAGAGGAGCTCTGACTAAATCTCAGCGCTCTCTGTTTCCCCTCCAAAGCAGCTTGAACTCTCAGTGCTCTCTATTGCCCCTTCACAGGAGCTCTGACAAACTCTCACCGCTCTGTTTGCTACTGGAGAGCAGCTCTAAATCTAAGCGCTCTCATTTACCCCTTCAATGCAGCTCTAACTCACAGCACTCTTTGTTGCCCCTTTAACGCAGCTCTAACTAGCAGTGCTCTCTGTTGCCCTTCAGAGCAGCTCTGACTGAATCTCAGCGCTCTCTGTTTCCCCTCCACAGCAGCTCTATCTCTCAGCGCTCTGTTTGCTTCTTCACAGCAGCTCTAATTCTAAGCGCTCTCAGTTGCCCCTTCACAGCAGCTCTGAACCTCAGCGAGCTCTGTTGCCCCTTCACAGCAGCTCTAACTCTCAGCGCTGTGTCTTGCCCCTTCACAGCAGCTCTAACTCTCTCCACTCTCTTTTTCCCCTTCACAGCAGCTCTAACTCCACCACTGTTTCCGCTTCACAGCAGCCCTGACTCTCATCGCTCTGTGTTGCCCCTTCAACGCAGCTCTAACTCTCAGCGCTCGCTGTTGCCCCTTCAGTGCAGCTCTCACTAAATCTCAGCGCTCTGTGTTGCCCCTTCACAGAAGCTCTCTCAGCGCTCTCTGTTGCCCTTCTGAGCAGCTCTGACTAAATCTCAGCGCTCTCTGTTTCCCCTCCACAGCAGCTCAATCTCTCAGCGCTCTGTTTGCTTCTTCAGGGCAGCTCCTATTCTAAGCCCTCTCAGTTGCCCCTTCACAGCAGCTCTAAACCTCACCGAGGTTCACAGCAGCTCTAACTCTCAGCGTGCTCTGTTGCCCTTCAGAGCAGCTCTGACTAACTCTCCGTGCTTTCTGTTGACCCTTCAGATCAGTCTGACTAACTCTCAGCGCTCCCAGTTGCCCCTTCACAGCAGCTCTAACTCTCAGAGCGCTCTGTTGCCCCTTCAGAAGAGCTCTGACTAAATCTCAGCGATCTGTGTTGCCCCTTCACAGCAGCTCTAAATCTCAGCGCTGTGTGTTGCCCCTTCACAACAGCTGTAACTCTCACCACTCTCTGTTTCCCCTTCACAGCAGCGCTAACTCTCACCAATCTGTTTCCGCTTCACAGCAACCCTGACTCTCTACGCTCTCTGTTGCCCCTTCACAGCGGCTTTAACTCTAAGTGCTCTCAGTTGCCCCTTCACAGCAGCTCTAACTCTCAGACCGCTCTGTTGCCCCTTCAGAAGAGCTCTGACTAAATCTCAGCGCTCTCCGTGGCCCCTTCACAGCAGCTCTACCTCTCAGAGCTCTCTCTGTTGCCCCATCACAGCCGCTCTAACTCTCACCGCTATCTGTTGCCCCATCACAGCCGCTCTCTCACCGCTATCTGTTGCCCCTTCGCAGGAGCTCTAACTCTCAGCGCTATGTGTTGCCCCTTCTCAGCAATGCTAAATCTCAGCGCTCTGTGTTGCCCCTTCACAGCAGCTCTAATTCTCAGCGCTGTTTCCCCATCACAGCAGCTCGAACTCTCAGCGCTCTGTGTTGCCCCTTCAACGCAGCTCTAATTCTCAGCGATCCCTGGTGCCACTTCACAGGAGCGCTGACTAACTCTAAAGCGCTCTGTATGGCCCCATCAACGCAGCTCTAACTCTCAAGCCCTCTCTGTTGCCCCTTCACAGGAGCTCTAACTCTCAGCCCCCTCTGTTGTCCCTTCCGAGCAGCTCTGACTAAATCTCAGCGATCTGTGTTGCCCCTTCACAGCAGCTCTAACTCTCAGCGCGCTCTGTTGCCCTTCAGAGTAGCACTGACTAAATCTCAGCGCTTTCTGTTGGCCCTTCACAGCAGCTCTAACTCTCAGAGCGCTCTGTTGCCCCTTCAGAGGAGCTCTGACTAAATCTCAGCGCTCTCTGTTGCCCATTCATAGCAGCTATAACTCTCAGCGCTCTGTTGCCCCTTCATAGCAGCTCTGACTAAATCTCAGCGCTCTCTGTGTCCCCTTCACACCAGCTCTATCTCTCAGCGCTCTGTGTTGCCCCTTCACAGAAGCTCTCTCAGCGCTCTCTGTTGCCCCTTCACACCAGCTCTATCTCGCAGCACACCGTGTTGCCCCTTCAACGCAGCTCTAACTCTCAGAGCTCTCTCTGTTTCCCCTTCACAGCAGCTCTAACTCTAAGCGCTCTCAGTTGCCCCTTCAATGCAGCTCTATAACTCACAGCACTCTCTGTTCCCACTTTAACGCAGCTCTAACTCTCACCGCTCTCTGTTGCCCTTCAGAGCAGCTCTGACTAAATCTCAGTGCTCTCTGTTTCCCCAAGGCAGCTTTAACTCTCAGCGCTCTCTATTGCCCCTTCACAGGAGCTCTAACTCTCACCGCTCTGTTTGCTAATTGAGAGCAGCTCTAATTCTAAGCGCTCTCAGTTGCCCCTTCACAGCAGCTGTAAACCTCAGCGAGCTCTGTTGCCCCTTCAACGCAGCTCTAACTCTCAGCGCTCGCTGTTGCCCCTTCAGTGCAGCTCTGACTAAATCTCAGCGCGCTGTGTTGCCCCTTCACAGAAACTCTCTCAGCACGCTCTGTTGCCCCATCACAGCAGCTGGAACTCTCAGCGCGCTCTGTTGCCCTTCAGAGTAGCACTAAATCTCAGCGCTTTCTGTGGCCCCTTCACAGCAGCTCTAACTCTCAGAGCGCTCTGTTGCCCCTTCAGAGGAGCTCCGCCTAAATCTCAGCGATCTGTGTTGCCCCTTCACAGCAGCTCTAAATCTCAGCGCTGTGTGTTGCCCCTTCACAACAGCTGTAACTCTCACCACTCTCTGTTTCCCCTTCACAGCAGCGCTAACTCTCACCAATCTCTGTTTCCGCTTCACAGCAGCCCTGACTCTCTACGCTCTCTGTTGCCCCTTCACAGCGGCTTTAACTCTAAGTGCTCTCAGTTGCCCCTTCACAGCAGCTCTAACTCTCAGAGCGCCTTGTTGCCCCTTCAGAGTAGCTCTGACTGAATCTCAGCGCTCTCTGTTTCCCCTCCACACCACCTGTATCTCTCAGCGCTCTTTGCTTCTTCAGAGCAGCTCTAATTCTAAGCGCTCTCAGTTGCCCCTTCACAGCAGCTCTGAACTTCAGCGAGCTCTGTTGCCCCTTCACAGCAGCTCTAACTCACAGCACTCTTTGTTGCCCCTTTAATGCAGCTCTAACTATCAGCGCTCTCTGTTGCCCTTCAGAGCAGCTCTGACTGAATCTCAGCGCTCTCTGTTTCCCCTCCACAGCACCTCTATCTCTCAGCGCTCCGTTTGCTTCTTCACAGCAGCTCTAATTCTAAGCGCTCTCAGTTGCCCCTTCACAGCAGCTCTGACCTCAGCGAGCTCTGTTGCCCCTTCACAGCAGCTCTAACTCTCAGCGCTGTGTGTTGCCCCTTCACAACAGCTCTAACTCTCACCATTCTGTTTCCACTTCACAGCAGCCCTGACTCTCAACGCTCTGTGTTGCCCCTTCAACGCAGCTCTAACTCTCAGCGCTCGCTGTTGCTCCTTCAGTGCAGCTCTCACTAAATCTCAGCGCTCTGTGTTGCCCCTTCACAGAAGCTCTCTCAGCGCTCTCTGTTGCCCCTTCACACCAGCTCTATCTCGCAGCACACCGTGTTGCCCCTTCAACGCAGCTCTAACTCTCAGAGCTCTCTCTGTTTCCCCTTCACAGCAGCTCTAACTCTAAGCGCTCTCAGTTGCCCCTTCAATGCAGCTCTATAACTCACAGCACTCTCTGTTCCCACTTTAACGCAGCTCTAACTCTCACCGCTCTCTGTTGCCCTTCAGAGCAGCTCTGACTAAATCTCAGTGCTCTCTGTTTCCCCAAGGCAGCTTTAACTCTCAGCGCTCTCTATTGCCCCTTCACAGGAGCTCTAACTCTCACCGCTCTGTTTGCTAATTGAGAGCAGCTCTAATTCTAAGCGCTCTCAGTTGCCCCTTCACAGCAGCTGTAAACCTCAGCGAGCTCTGTTGCCCCTTCAACGCAGCTCTAACTCTCAGCGCTCGCTGTTGCCCCTTCAGTGCAGCTCTGACTAAATCTCAGCGCTTTCTGTTGCCCCTTCACAGCAGCTCTAACTCTCAGAGCGCTCTGTTGCCCCTCCAGAGGAGCTCTGACTAAATCTCAGCGCTCTCTGTGTCCCCTTCACACCAGCTCTACCTCTCAGCGCTCTGTGTTGCCCCTTCAACGCAGCTCTAATTCTCAGCGATCTCTGGTGCCCCTTCACAGGAGCACTGACCGACTCTCAAGCGCTCTGTGTTGCCCCTTCACAGCAGCTGTAACTCTAAGTGCTCTCAGTTGCCCCTTCTCAGCAGCTCTAACTTCCAGTGCTGTGTGTTGCCCCTTCACAGCAGCTCTAACTCTCAGCGCTCTCTATTGCCCCTTCACAGGAGCTCTGACTAACTCTCACCGCTCTGTTTGCTCCTTCAGAGCAGCTCTAATTCTAAGCGCTCTCAGTTGCCCGTTCACAGCAGCTGTAAACCTCATCGCTCTCTCTTGCCCCTTCAACGCAGCTCTAACGCTCAGCGCTCGCTGTTGCCTCTTCAGAGCAGCTCTAACTCTCACCACTCTGTTTCCGCTTCACAGCAGCCCTGACTCTCAACGCTCTGTGTTGCCCCTTCAACGCAGCTGTAACTCAGAGCTCACTGTTGCCCATTCATAGCAGATATAACTCTCAGCCCTGACTGTTGCCCCTTCAGAGCAGCTCTGAATAAATCTCAGCGCTCTCTGTTGCCCCTTCACACCAGCTCTATCTCTCGGCGCTCTGTGCTGCCCCTTCAACGCAGTTCTAACTCTCACCTCTCTCTCTTGCACAGTCACAGCAGCTCTAACTACCTCTCACCGCTATCTGTTGCCCCTTCACAGGAGCTCTAACTCTCAGCGCTATGTGTTGCCCCTTCTCAGCAACGCTAAATCTCACCACTCCGTGTTGCCTCTTCAACGCAGCTCTAATTCTCAGCGATCCCTGGTGCCCCTTCACAGGAGCGCTGACTGACTCTCAAGCGTTGTCTGCTGCCCCTACACAGCAGCTGTAACTCTAAGTGCACTCAGTTGCCCCTTCTCAGCAGCTCTAACTTCCAGTGCTCTGTGTTGCCCCTTCACAGCAGCTCTAACGCTGAGCTCTCTCAGTTGCCCCTTCAATGCAGCTCTAACTCACAGCGCTCTGTGTTGCCCCTTCAACGCAGCTGTAACTCTCACGGATCTCTGTTGCCCTTTCACAGCAGCTCTAACTCTAAGAACTCTCATTTGCCCCTTCAATGCAGCCCTAACGCACAGCACTCTGGGTTGCCCCTTCAGTGCAGCTCTGACTAAATCTCAGCGCTCTGTGTTTCCCCTTCACAGAAGCTTTCTCAGCGCTCTGTGTAGCCCCTACACAGCAGCTCTAAATCTCAGCGCTGTGTGTTGCCCCTTCACAACAGCTGGAACTCTCACCACTCTCTGTTTCCCTTTCACAGCAGCTCTAACTCTCACCACTCTGTTTCCGCTTCACAGCAGCCCTCACTCTCAACGCTCTGGGTTGCCCATCAACACAGCTGTAACTCAGCGCTCACTGTTGCCCATTCATAGCAGCTATAACTCTCAGCGCTCTGTTGACCCTTCATTGTAGCTCTGACTAAATCTCAGCGCTCTCTGTTGCCCCTTCACACCAGCTCTATCTCGCAGCACACCGTGTTGCCCCTTCAACGCAGCTCTAACTCTCAGAGCTCTCTCTGTTTCCCCTTCACAGCAGCTCTAACTCTAAGTGCTCTCAGTTGCCCCTTCTCAGCAGCTCTAACTTCCAGTGCTCTGTGTTGCCCCTTCACAGCAGCTCTAACTCTCAGCGCTCTCTATTGCCCCTTCACAGGAGCTCTGACTAACTCTCACCTCTCTGTTTGCTCCTTCAGAGCAGCTCTAATTCTAAGCGCTCTCAGTTGCCCGTTCACAGCAGCTGTAAACCTCATCGCTCTCTCTTCCCCCTTCAACGCAGCTCTAACGCTCAGCGCTCGCTGTTGCCTCTTCAGAGCAGCTCTAACTCTCACCACTCTGTTTCCGCTTCACAGCAGCCCTGACTCTCTACGCTCTCTGTTGCCCCTTCACAGCGGCTTTAACTCTAAGCGCTCTCAGTTGCCCCTTCACAGCAGCTCTAACTCTCAGAGCGCTCTGTTGCCCCTTCAGAGGAGCTCTGACTAAATCTCAGCGCTCTCTGTTTCCCCTCCAAAGCAGCTTGAACTCTCAGTGCTCTCTATTGCCCCTTCACAGGAGCTCTGACAAACTCTCACCGCTCTGTTTGCTACTGGAGAGCAGCTCTAAATCTAAGCGCTCTCATTTACCCCTTCAATGCAGCTCTAACTCACAGCACTCTTTGTTGCCCCTTTAACGCAGCTCTAACTAGCAGTGCTCTCTGTTGCCCTTCAGAGCAGCTCTGACTGAATCTCAGCGCTCTCTGTTTCCCCTCCACAGCAGCTCTATCTCTCAGCGCTCTGTTTGCTTCTTCACAGCAGCTCTAATTCTAAGCGCTCTCAGTTGCCCCTTCACAGCAGCTCTGAACCTCAGCGAGCTCTGTTGCCCCTTCACAGCAGCTCTAACTCTCAGCGCTGTGTCTTGCCCCTTCACAGCAGCTCTAACTCTCTCCACTCTCTTTTTCCCCTTCACAGCAGCTCTAACTCCACCACTGTTTCCGCTTCACAGCAGCCCTGACTCTCATCGCTCTGTGTTGCCCCTTCAACGCAGCTCTAACTCTCAGCGCTCGCTGTTGCCCCTTCAGTGCAGCTCTCACTAAATCTCAGCGCTCTGTGTTGCCCCTTCACAGAAGCTCTCTCAGCGCTCTCTGTTGCCCTTCTGAGCAGCTCTGACTAAATCTCAGCGCTCTCTGTTTCCCCTCCACAGCAGCTCAATCTCTCAGCGCTCTGTTTGCTTCTTCAGGGCAGCTCCTATTCTAAGCCCTCTCAGTTGCCCCTTCACAGCAGCTCTAAACCTCACCGAGGTTCACAGCAGCTCTAACTCTCAGCGTGCTCTGTTGCCCTTCAGAGCAGCTCTGACTAACTCTCCGTGCTTTCTGTTGACCCTTCAGATCAGTCTGACTAACTCTCAGCGCTCCCAGTTGCCCCTTCACAGCAGCTCTAACTCTCAGAGCGCTCTGTTGCCCCTTCAGAAGAGCTCTGACTAAATCTCAGCGATCTGTGTTGCCCCTTCACAGCAGCTCTAAATCTCAGCGCTGTGTGTTGCCCCTTCACAACAGCTGTAACTCTCACCACTCTCTGTTTCCCCTTCACAGCAGCGCTAACTCTCACCAATCTGTTTCCGCTTCACAGCAACCCTGACTCTCTACGCTCTCTGTTGCCCCTTCACAGCGGCTTTAACTCTAAGTGCTCTCAGTTGCCCCTTCACAGCAGCTGTAACTCTCAGACCGCTCTGTTGCCCCTTCAGAAGAGCTCTGACTAAATCTCAGCGCTCTCCGTGGCCCCTTCACAGCAGCTCTACCTCTCAGAGCTCTCTCTGTTGCCCCATCACAGCCGCTCTAACTCTCACCGCTATCTGTTGCCCCATCACAGCCGCTCTCTCACCGCTATCTGTTGCCCCTTCGCAGGAGCTCTAACTCTCAGCGCTATGTGTTGCCCCTTCTCAGCAATGCTAAATCTCAGCGCTCTGTGTTGCCCCTTCACAGCAGCTCTAATTCTCAGCGCTGTTTCCCCATCACAGCAGCTCGAACTCTCAGCGCTCTGTGTTGCCCCTTCAACGCAGCTCTAATTCTCAGCGATCCCTGGTGCCACTTCACAGGAGCGCTGACTAACTCTAAAGCGCTCTGTATGGCCCCATCAACGCAGCTCTAACTCTCAAGCCCTCTCTGTTGCCCCTTCACAGGAGCTCTAACTCTCAGCCCCCTCTGTTGTCCCTTCCGAGCAGCTCTGACTAAATCTCAGCGATCTGTGTTGCCCCTTCACAGCAGCTCTAACTCTCAGCGCGCTCTGTTGCCCTTCAGAGTAGCACTGACTAAATCTCAGCGCTTTCTGTTGGCCCTTCACAGCAGCTCTAACTCTCAGAGCGCTCTGTTGCCCCTTCAGAGGAGCTCTGACTAAATCTCAGCGCTCTCTGTTGCCCATTCATAGCAGCTATAACTCTCAGCGCTCTGTTGCCCCTTCATAGCAGCTCTGACTAAATCTCAGCGCTCTCTGTGTCCCCTTCACACCAGCTCTATCTCTCAGCGCTCTGTGTTGCCCCTTCACAGAAGCTCTCTCAGCGCTCTCTGTTGCCCCTTCACACCAGCTCTATCTCGCAGCACACCGTGTTGCCCCTTCAACGCAGCTCTAACTCTCAGAGCTCTCTCTGTTTCCCCTTCACAGCAGCTCTAACTCTAAGCGCTCTCAGTTGCCCCTTCAATGCAGCTCTATAACTCACAGCACTCTCTGTTCCCACTTTAACGCAGCTCTAACTCTCACCGCTCTCTGTTGCCCTTCAGAGCAGCTCTGACTAAATCTCAGTGCTCTCTGTTTCCCCAAGGCAGCTTTAACTCTCAGCGCTCTCTATTGCCCCTTCACAGGAGCTCTAACTCTCACCGCTCTGTTTGCTAATTGAGAGCAGCTCTAATTCTAAGCGCTCTCAGTTGCCCCTTCACAGCAGCTGTAAACCTCAGCGAGCTCTGTTGCCCCTTCAACGCAGCTCTAACTCTCAGCGCTCGCTGTTGCCCCTTCAGTGCAGCTCTGACTAAATCTCAGCGCGCTGTGTTGCCCCTTCACAGAAACTCTCTCAGCACGCTCTGTTGCCCCATCACAGCAGCTGGAACTCTCAGCGCGCTCTGTTGCCCTTCAGAGTAGCACTAAATCTCAGCGCTTTCTGTGGCCCCTTCACAGCAGCTCTAACTCTCAGAGCGCTCTGTTGCCCCTTCAGAGGAGCTCCGCCTAAATCTCAGCGATCTGTGTTGCCCCTTCACAGCAGCTCTAAATCTCAGCGCTGTGTGTTGCCCCTTCACAACAGCTGTAACTCTCACCACTCTCTGTTTCCCCTTCACAGCAGCGCTAACTCTCACCAATCTCTGTTTCCGCTTCACAGCAGCCCTGACTCTCTACGCTCTCTGTTGCCCCTTCACAGCGGCTTTAACTCTAAGTGCTCTCAGTTGCCCCTTCACAGCAGCTCTAACTCTCAGAGCGCCTTGTTGCCCCTTCAGAGTAGCTCTGACTGAATCTCAGCGCTCTCTGTTTCCCCTCCACACCACCTGTATCTCTCAGCGCTCTTTGCTTCTTCAGAGCAGCTCTAATTCTAAGCGCTCTCAGTTGCCCCTTCACAGCAGCTCTGAACTTCAGCGAGCTCTGTTGCCCCTTCACAGCAGCTCTAACTCACAGCACTCTTTGTTGCCCCTTTAATGCAGCTCTAACTATCAGCGCTCTCTGTTGCCCTTCAGAGCAGCTCTGACTGAATCTCAGCGCTCTCTGTTTCCCCTCCACAGCACCTCTATCTCTCAGCGCTCCGTTTGCTTCTTCACAGCAGCTCTAATTCTAAGCGCTCTCAGTTGCCCCTTCACAGCAGCTCTGACCTCAGCGAGCTCTGTTGCCCCTTCACAGCAGCTCTAACTCTCAGCGCTGTGTGTTGCCCCTTCACAACAGCTCTAACTCTCACCATTCTGTTTCCACTTCACAGCAGCCCTGACTCTCAACGCTCTGTGTTGCCCCTTCAACGCAGCTCTAACTCTCAGCGCTCGCTGTTGCTCCTTCAGTGCAGCTCTCACTAAATCTCAGCGCTCTGTGTTGCCCCTTCACAGAAGCTCTCTCAGCGCTCTCTGTTGCCCCTTCACACCAGCTCTATCTCGCAGCACACCGTGTTGCCCCTTCAACGCAGCTCTAACTCTCAGAGCTCTCTCTGTTTCCCCTTCACAGCAGCTCTAACTCTAAGCGCTCTCAGTTGCCCCTTCAATGCAGCTCTATAACTCACAGCACTCTCTGTTCCCACTTTAACGCAGCTCTAACTCTCACCGCTCTCTGTTGCCCTTCAGAGCAGCTCTGACTAAATCTCAGTGCTCTCTGTTTCCCCAAGGCAGCTTTAACTCTCAGCGCTCTCTATTGCCCCTTCACAGGAGCTCTAACTCTCACTGCTCTGTTTGCTAATTGAGAGCAGCTCTAATTCTAAGCGCTCTCAGTTGCCCCTTCACAGCAGCTGTAAACCTCAGCGAGCTCTGTTGCCCCTTCAACGCAGCTCTAACTCTCAGCGCTCGCTGTTGCCCCTTCAGTGCAGCTCTGACTAAATCTCAGCGCTTTCTGTTGCCCCTTCACAGCAGCTCTAACTCTCAGAGCGCTCTGTTGCCCCTCCAGAGGAGCTCTGACTAAATCTCAGCGCTCTCTGTGTCCCCTTCACACCAGCTCTACCTCTCAGCGCTCTGTGTTGCCCCTTCAACGCAGCTCTAATTCTCAGCGATCTCTGGTGCCCCTTCACAGGAGCACTGACCGACTCTCAAGCGCTCTGTGTTGCCCCTTCACAGCAGCTGTAACTCTAAGTGCTCTCAGTTGCCCCTTCTCAGCAGCTCTAACTTCCAGTGCTGTGTGTTGCCCCTTCACAGCAGCTCTAACTCTCAGCGCTCTCTATTGCCCCTTCACAGGAGCTCTGACTAACTCTCACCGCTCTGTTTGCTCCTTCAGAGCAGCTCTAATTCTAAGCGCTCTCAGTTGCCCGTTCACAGCAGCTGTAAACCTCATCGCTCTCTCTTGCCCCTTCAACGCAGCTCTAACGCTCAGCGCTCGCTGTTGCCTCTTCAGAGCAGCTCTAACTCTCACCACTCTGTTTCCGCTTCACAGCAGCCCTGACTCTCAACGCTCTGTGTTGCCCCTTCAACGCAGCTGTAACTCAGAGCTCACTGTTGCCCATTCATAGCAGATATAACTCTCAGCCCTGACTGTTGCCCCTTCAGAGCAGCTCTGAATAAATCTCAGCGCTCTCTGTTGCCCCTTCACACCAGCTCTATCTCTCGGCGCTCTGTGCTGCCCCTTCAACGCAGTTCTAACTCTCACCTCTCTCTCTTGCACAGTCACAGCAGCTCTAACTACCTCTCACCGCTATCTGTTGCCCCTTCACAGGAGCTCTAACTCTCAGCGCTATGTGTTGCCCCTTCTCAGCAACGCTAAATCTCACCACTCCGTGTTGCCTCTTCAACGCAGCTCTAATTCTCAGCGATCCCTGGTGCCCCTTCACAGGAGCGCTGACTGACTCTCAAGCGTTGTCTGCTGCCCCTACACAGCAGCTGTAACTCTAAGTGCACTCAGTTGCCCCTTCTCAGCAGCTCTAACTTCCAGTGCTCTGTGTTGCCCCTTCACAGCAGCTCTAACGCTGAGCTCTCTCAGTTGCCCCTTCAATGCAGCTCTAACTCACAGCGCTCTGTGTTGCCCCTTCAACGCAGCTGTAACTCTCACGGATCTCTGTTGCCCTTTCACAGCAGCTCTAACTCTAAGAACTCTCATTTGCCCCTTCAATGCAGCCCTAACGCACAGCACTCTGGGTTGCCCCTTCAGTGCAGCTCTGACTAAATCTCAGCGCTCTGTGTTTCCCCTTCACAGAAGCTTTCTCAGCGCTCTGTGTAGCCCCTACACAGCAGCTCTAAATCTCAGCGCTGTGTGTTGCCCCTTCACAACAGCTGGAACTCTCACCACTCTCTGTTTCCCTTTCACAGCAGCTCTAACTCTCACCACTCTGTTTCCGCTTCACAGCAGCCCTCACTCTCAACGCTCTGGGTTGCCCATCAACACAGCTGTAACTCAGCGCTCACTGTTGCCCATTCATAGCAGCTATAACTCTCAGCGCTCTGTTGACCCTTCATTGTAGCTCTGACTAAATCTCAGCGCTCTCTGTTGCCCCTTCACACCAGCTCTATCTCGCAGCACACCGTGTTGCCCCTTCAACGCAGCTCTAACTCTCAGAGCTCTCTCTGTTTCCCCTTCACAGCAGCTCTAACTCTAAGTGCTCTCAGTTGCCCCTTCTCAGCAGCTCTAACTTCCAGTGCTCTGTGTTGCCCCTTCACAGCAGCTCTAACTCTCAGCGCTCTCTATTGCCCCTTCACAGGAGCTCTGACTAACTCTCACCTCTCTGTTTGCTCCTTCAGAGCAGCTCTAATTCTAAGCGCTCTCAGTTGCCCGTTCACAGCAGCTGTAAACCTCATCGCTCTCTCTTCCCCCTTCAACGCAGCTCTAACGCTCAGCGCTCGCTGTTGCCTCTTCAGAGCAGCTCTAACTCTCACCACTCTGTTTCCGCTTCACAGCAGCCCTGACTCTCTACGCTCTCAGTTGCCCCTTCACAGCAGCTCTAACTCTCAGAGCGCTCTGTTGCCCCTTCAGAGGAGCTCTGACTAAATCTCAGCGCTCTCTGTTTCCCCTCCAAAGCAGCTTGAACTCTCAGTGCTCTCTATTGCCCCTTCACAGGAGCTCTGACAAACTCTCACCGCTCTGTTTGCTACTGGAGAGCAGCTCTAAATCTAAGCGCTCTCATTTACCCCTTCAATGCAGCTCTAACTCACAGCACTCTTTGTTGCCCCTTTAACGCAGCTCTAACTAGCAGTGCTCTCTGTTGCCCTTCAGAGCAGCTCTGACTGAATCTCAGCGCTCTCTGTTTCCCCTCCACAGCAGCTCTATCTCTCAGCGCTCTGTTTGCTTCTTCACAGCAGCTTTAATTCTAAGCGCTCTCAGTTGCCCCTTCACAGCAGCTCTGAACCTCAGCGAGCTCTGTTGCCCCTTCACAGCAGCTCTAACTCTCAGCGCTGTGTCTTGCCCCTTCACAGCAGCTCTAACTCTCTCCACTCTCTTTTTCCCCTTCACAGCAGCTCTAACTCCACCACTGTTTCCGCTTCACAGCAGCCCTGACTCTCATCGCTCTGTGTTGCCCCTTCAACGCAGCTCTAACTCTCAGCGCTCGCTGTTGCCCCTTCAGTGCAGCTCTCACTAAATCTCAGCGCTCTGTGTTGCCCCTTCACAGAAGCTCTCTCAGCGCTCTCTGTTGCCCTTCTGAGCAGCTCTGACTAAATCTCAGCGCTCTCTGTTTCCCCTCCACAGCAGCTCAATCTCTCAGCGCTCTGTTTGCTTCTTCAGGGCAGCTCCTATTCTAAGCCCTCTCAGTTGCCCCTTCACAGCAGCTCTAAACCTCACCGAGGTTCACAGCAGCTCTAACTCTCAGCGTGCTCTGTTGCCCTTCAGAGCAGCTCTGACTAACTCTCCGTGCTTTCTGTTGACCCTTCAGATCAGTCTGACTAACTCTCAGCGCTCCCAGTTGCCCCTTCACAGCAGCTCTAACTCTCAGAGCGCTCTGTTGCCCCTTCAGAAGAGCTCTGACTAAATCTCAGCGATCTGTGTTGCCCCTTCACAGCAGCTCTAAATCTCAGCGCTGTGTGTTGCCCCTTCACAACAGCTGTAACTCTCACCACTCTCTGTTTCCCCTTCACAGCAGCGCTAACTCTCACCAATCTGTTTCCGCTTCACAGCAACCCTGACTCTCTACGCTCTCTGTTGCCCCTTCACAGCGGCTTTAACTCTAAGTGCTCTCAGTTGCCCCTTCACAGCAGCTCTAACTCTCAGACCGCTCTGTTGCCCCTTCAGAAGAGCTCTGACTAAATCTCAGCGCTCTCCGTGGCCCCTTCACAGCAGCTCTACCTCTCAGAGCTCTCTCTGTTGCCCCATCACAGCCGCTCTAACTCTCACCGCTATCTGTTGCCCCATCACAGCCGCTCTCTCACCGCTATCTGTTGCCCCTTCGCAGGAGCTCTAACTCTCAGCGCTATGTGTTGCCCCTTCTCAGCAATGCTAAATCTCAGCGCTCTGTGTTGCCCCTTCACAGCAGCTCTAATTCTCAGCGCTGTTTCCCCATCACAGCAGCTCGAACTCTCAGCGCTCTGTGTTGCCCCTTCAACGCAGCTCTAATTCTCAGCGATCCCTGGTGCCACTTCACAGGAGCGCTGACTAACTCTAAAGCGCTCTGTATGGCCCCATCAACGCAGCTCTAACTCTCAAGCCCTCTCTGTTGCCCCTTCACAGGAGCTCTAACTCTCAGCCCCCTCTGTTGTCCCTTCCGAGCAGCTCTGACTAAATCTCAGCGATCTGTGTTGCCCCTTCACAGCAGCTCTAACTCTCAGCGCGCTCTGTTGCCCTTCAGAGTAGCACTGACTAAATCTCAGCGCTTTCTGTTGGCCCTTCACAGCAGCTCTAACTCTCAGAGCGCTCTGTTGCCCCTTCAGAGGAGCTCTGACTAAATCTCAGCGCTCTCTGTTGCCCATTCATAGCAGCTATAACTCTCAGCGCTCTGTTGCCCCTTCATAGCAGCTCTGACTAAATCTCAGCGCTCTCTGTGTCCCCTTCACACCAGCTCTATCTCTCAGCGCTCTGTGTTGCCCCTTCACAGAAGCTCTCTCAGCGCTCTCTGTTGCCCCTTCACACCAGCTCTATCTCGCAGCACACCGTGTTGCCCCTTCAACGCAGCTCTAACTCTCAGAGCTCTCTCTGTTTCCCCTTCACAGCAGCTCTAACTCTAAGCGCTCTCAGTTGCCCCTTCAATGCAGCTCTATAACTCACAGCACTCTCTGTTCCCACTTTAACGCAGCTCTAACTCTCACCGCTCTCTGTTGCCCTTCAGAGCAGCTCTGACTAAATCTCAGTGCTCTCTGTTTCCCCAAGGCAGCTTTAACTCTCAGCGCTCTCTATTGCCCCTTCACAGGAGCTCTAACTCTCACCGCTCTGTTTGCTAATTGAGAGCAGCTCTAATTCTAAGCGCTCTCAGTTGCCCCTTCACAGCAGCTGTAAACCTCAGCGAGCTCTGTTGCCCCTTCAACGCAGCTCTAACTCTCAGCGCTCGCTGTTGCCCCTTCAGTGCAGCTCTGACTAAATCTCAGCGCGCTGTGTTGCCCCTTCACAGAAACTCTCTCAGCACGCTCTGTTGCCCCATCACAGCAGCTGGAACTCTCAGCGCGCTCTGTTGCCCTTCAGAGTAGCACTAAATCTCAGCGCTTTCTGTGGCCCCTTCACAGCAGCTCTAACTCTCAGAGCGCTCTGTTGCCCCTTCAGAGGAGCTCCGCCTAAATCTCAGCGATCTGTGTTGCCCCTTCACAGCAGCTCTAAATCTCAGCGCTGTGTGTTGCCCCTTCACAACAGCTGTAACTCTCACCACTCTCTGTTTCCCCTTCACAGCAGCGCTAACTCTCACCAATCTCTGTTTCCGCTTCACAGCAGCCCTGACTCTCTACGCTCTCTGTTGCCCCTTCACAGCGGCTTTAACTCTAAGTGCTCTCAGTTGCCCCTTCACAGCAGCTCTAACTCTCAGAGCGCCTTGTTGCCCCTTCAGAGTAGCTCTGACTGAATCTCAGCGCTCTCTGTTTCCCCTCCACACCACCTGTATCTCTCAGCGCTCTTTGCTTCTTCAGAGCAGCTCTAATTCTAAGCGCTCTCAGTTGCCCCTTCACAGCAGCTCTGAACTTCAGCGAGCTCTGTTGCCCCTTCACAGCAGCTCTAACTCACAGCACTCTTTGTTGCCCCTTTAATGCAGCTCTAACTATCAGCGCTCTCTGTTGCCCTTCAGAGCAGCTCTGACTGAATCTCAGCGCTCTCTGTTTCCCCTCCACAGCACCTCTATCTCTCAGCGCTCCGTTTGCTTCTTCACAGCAGCTCTAATTCTAAGCGCTCTCAGTTGCCCCTTCACAGCAGCTCTGACCTCAGCGAGCTCTGTTGCCCCTTCACAGCAGCTCTAACTCTCAGCGCTGTGTGTTGCCCCTTCACAACAGCTCTAACTCTCACCATTCTGTTTCCACTTCACAGCAGCCCTGACTCTCAACGCTCTGTGTTGCCCCTTCAACGCAGCTCTAACTCTCAGCGCTCGCTGTTGCTCCTTCAGTGCAGCTCTCACTAAATCTCAGCGCTCTGTGTTGCCCCTTCACAGAAGCTCTCTCAGCGCTCTCTGTTGCCCCTTCACACCAGCTCTATCTCGCAGCACACCGTGTTGCCCCTTCAACGCAGCTCTAACTCTCAGAGCTCTCTCTGTTTCCCCTTCACAGCAGCTCTAACTCTAAGCGCTCTCAGTTGCCCCTTCAATGCAGCTCTATAACTCACAGCACTCTCTGTTCCCACTTTAACGCAGCTCTAACTCTCACCGCTCTCTGTTGCCCTTCAGAGCAGCTCTGACTAAATCTCAGTGCTCTCTGTTTCCCCAAGGCAGCTTTAACTCTCAGCGCTCTCTATTGCCCCTTCACAGGAGCTCTAACTCTCACCGCTCTGTTTGCTAATTGAGAGCAGCTCTAATTCTAAGCGCTCTCAGTTGCCCCTTCACAGCAGCTGTAAACCTCAGCGAGCTCTGTTGCCCCTTCAACGCAGCTCTAACTCTCAGCGCTCGCTGTTGCCCCTTCAGTGCAGCTCTGATTAAATCTCAGCGCGCTGTGTTGCCCCTTCACAGAAACTCTCTCAGCATGCTCTGTTGCCCCTTCACAGCAGCTGGAACTCTCAGCGCGCTCTGTTGCCCTTCAGAGTAGCACTAAATCTCAGCGCTTTCTGTGGCCCCTTCACAGCAGCTCTAACTCTCAGCGCTGTGTGTTGCCCCTTCACAATAGCTCTAACTCTCACCATTCTGTTTCCACTTCACAGCAGCCCTGACTCTCAACGCTCTGTGTTGCCCCTTCAACGCAGCTCTAACTCTCAGCGCTCGCTGTTGCTCCTTCAGTGCAGCTCTCACTAAATCTCAGCGCTCTGTGTTGCCCCTTCACAGAAGCTCTCTCAGCGCTCTCTGTTGCCCTTCAGAGCAGCTCTGACTAAATCTCAGCGCTCTCTGTTTCCCCTCCACAGCAGCTCAATCTCTCAGCGCTGTTTGCTTCTTCAGAGCAGCTCTAATTCTAAGCCCTCTCAGTTGCCCCTTCACAGCAGCTCTAAACCTCACCGAGGTTCACAGCAGCTCTAACTCTCAGCGCGCTCTGTTGCCCTTCAGAGGTGCTCTGACTAACTCTCCGTGCTTTCTGTTGACCCTTCAGATCAGTCTGACTAACTCTCAGCGCTCCCGGTTGCCCCTTCAGAGCAGCTCTAACTCTCACCGCCCTGTGTTGCCACTTCAATGCCGTTCTAATTCTCAGCACTCTTTATTGCCCCTTCAGAGCAGCTCTAACTCTCAGAGCACTCTGTTGCCCTTCAGAGCAGCTCTGACTAAATCTCAGTGCTCTCTGTTTGCCCAAGGCAGCTTTAACTCTCAGCGCTCTCTATTGCCCCTTCACAGGAGCTCTAACTCTCACCGCTCTGTTTGCTACTTGAGAGCAGCTCTAATTCTAAGCGCTCTCAGTTGCCCCTTCACAGCAGCTGTAAACCTCAGCGAGCTCTGTTGCCCCTTCAACGCAGCTCTAACGCTCAGCGCTCGCTGTTGCCCCTTCAGTGCAGCTCTGACTAAATCTCAGCGCGCTGTGTTGCCCCTTCACAGAAACTCTCTCAGCATGCTCTGTTGCCCCTTCACAGCAGCTGGAACTCTCAGCGCGCTCTGTTGCCCTTCAGAGTAGCACTAAATCTCAGCGCTTTCTGTGGCCCCTTCACAGCAGCTCTAACTCTCAGCGCTGTGTGTTGCCCCTTCACAATAGCTCTAACTCTCACCATTCTGTTTCCACTTCACAGCAGCCCTGACTCTCAACGCTCTGTGTTGCCCCTTCAACGCAGCTCTAACTCTCAGCGCTCGCTGTTGCTCCTTCAGTGCAGCTCTCACTAAATCTCAGCGCTCTGTGTTGCCCCTTCACAGAAGCTCTCTCAGCGCTCTCTGTTGCCCTTCAGAGCAGCTCTGACTAAATCTCAGCGCTCTCTGTTTCCCCTCCACAGCAGCTCAATCTCTCAGCGCTGTTTGCTTCTTCAGAGCAGCTCTAATTCTAAGCCCTCTCAGTTGCCCCTTCACAGCAGCTCTAAACCTCACCGAGGTTCACAGCAGCTCTAACTCTCAGCGCGCTCTGTTGCCCTTCAGAGGTGCTCTGACTAACTCTCCGTGCTTTCTGTTGACCCTTCAGATCAGTCTGACTAACTCTCAGCGCTCCCGGTTGCCCCTTCAGAGCAGCTCTAACTCTCACCGCCCTGTGTTGCCACTTCAATGCCGTTCTAATTCTCAGCACTCTTTATTGCCCCTTCAGAGCAGCTCTAACTCTCAGAGCACTCTGTTGCCCTTCAGAGCAGCTCTGACTAAATCTCAGTGCTCTCTGTTTGCCCAAGGCAGCTTTAACTCTCAGCGCTCTCTATTGCCCCTTCACAGGAGCTCTAACTCTCACCGCTCTGTTTGCTACTTGAGAGCAGCTCTAATTCTAAGCGCTCTCAGTTGCCCCTTCACAGCAGCTGTAAACCTCAGCGAGCTCTGTTGCCCCTTCAACGCAGCTCTAACGCTCAGCGCTCGCTCTTGCCCCTTCCGAGCAGCTCTGACTAAATCTCAGCGCGCTGTGTTGCCCCTTCACAGAAGCTCTAACTCTCAGTGCGCTCTGTTGCCATTCAGAGTAGCACTGACTAAATCTCAGCGCTTTCTGTGGCCCCTTCACAGCAGCTCTAACTCTCAGAGCGCTCTGTTGCCCCTTCAGAAGAGCTCTGACTAAATCTCAGCGATCTGTGTTGCCCCTTCACAGCAGCTCTAAATCTCAGCGCTGTGTGTTGCCCCTTCACAACAGCTGTAACTCTCACCACTCTCTGTTTCCCCTTCACAGCAGCGCTAACTCTCACCAATCTGTTTCCGCTTCACAGCAGCCCTGACTCTCTACGCTCTCTGTTGCCCCTTCACAGCGGCTTTAACTCTAAGTGCTCTCAATTGCCCCTTCACAGCAGCTCTAACTCTCAGACCGCTCTGTTGCCCCTTCAGAAGAGCTCTGACTAAATCTCAGCGCTCTCCGTGGCCCCTTCACAGCAGCTCTACCTCTCAGAGCTCTCTCTGTTGCCCCATCACAGCCGCTCTAACTCTCACCGCTATCTGTTGCCCCATCACAGCCGCTCTCTCACCGCTATCTGTTGCCCCTTCGCAGGAGCTCTAACTCTCAGCGCTATGTGTTGCCCCTTCTCAGCAATGCTAAATCTCAGCGCTCTGTGTTGCCCCTTCACAGCAGCTCTAATTCTCAGCGCTGTTTCCCCATCACAGCAGCTCGAACTCTCAGCGCTCTGTGTTGCCCCTTCAACGCAGCTCTAATTCTCAGCGATCCCTGGTGCCACTTCACAGGAGCGCTGACTAACTCTAAAGCGCTCTGTATGGCCCCATCAACGCAGCTCTAACTCTCAAGCCCTCTCTGTTGCCCCTTCACAGGAGCTCTAACTCTCAGCCCCCTCTGTTGTCCCTTCCGAGCAGCTCTGACTAAATCTCAGCGATCTGTGTTGCCCCTTCACAGCAGCTCTAACTCTCAGCGCGCTCTGTTGCCCTTCAGAGTAGCACTGACTAAATCTCAGCGCTTTCTGTTGGCCCTTCACAGCAGCTCTAACTCTCAGAGCGCTCTGTTGCCCCTTCAGAGGAGCTCTGACTAAATCTCAGCGCTCTCTGTTGCCCATTCATAGCAGCTATAACTCTCAGCGCTCTGTTGCCCCTTCATAGCAGCTCTGACTAAATCTCAGCGCTCTCTGTGTCCCCTTCACACCAGCTCTATCTCTCAGCGCTCTGTGTTGCCCCTTCACAGAAGCTCTCTCAGCGCTCTCTGTTGCCCCTTCACACCAGCTCTATCTCGCAGCACACCGTGTTGCCCCTTCAACGCAGCTCTAACTCTCAGAGCTCTCTCTGTTTCCCCTTCACAGCAGCTCTAACTCTAAGCGCTCTCAGTTGCCCCTTCAATGCAGCTCTATAACTCACAGCACTCTCTGTTCCCACTTTAACGCAGCTCTAACTCTCACCGCTCTCTGTTGCCCTTCAGAGCAGCTCTGACTAAATCTCAGTGCTCTCTGTTTCCCCAAGGCAGCTTTAACTCTCAGCGCTCTCTATTGCCCCTTCACAGGAGCTCTAACTCTCACCGCTCTGTTTGCTAATTGAGAGCAGCTCTAATTCTAAGCGCTCTCAGTTGCCCCTTCACAGCAGCTGTAAACCTCAGCGAGCTCTGTTGCCCCTTCAACGCAGCTCTAACTCTCAGCGCTCGCTGTTGCCCCTTCAGTGCAGCTCTGACTAAATCTCAGCGCGCTGTGTTGCCCCTTCACAGAAACTCTCTCAGCACGCTCTGTTGCCCCATCACAGCAGCTGGAACTCTCAGCGCGCTCTGTTGCCCTTCAGAGTAGCACTAAATCTCAGCGCTTTCTGTGGCCCCTTCACAGCAGCTCTAACTCTCAGAGCGCTCTGTTGCCCCTTCAGAGGAGCTCCGCCTAAATCTCAGCGATCTGTGTTGCCCCTTCACAGCAGCTCTAAATCTCAGCGCTGTGTGTTGCCCCTTCACAACAGCTGTAACTCTCACCACTCTCTGTTTCCCCTTCACAGCAGCGCTAACTCTCACCAATCTCTGTTTCCGCTTCACAGCAGCCCTGACTCTCTACGCTCTCTGTTGCCCCTTCACAGCGGCTTTAACTCTAAGTGCTCTCAGTTGCCCCTTCACAGCAGCTCTAACTCTCAGAGCGCCTTGTTGCCCCTTCAGAGTAGCTCTGACTGAATCTCAGCGCTCTCTGTTTCCCCTCCACACCACCTGTATCTCTCAGCGCTCTTTGCTTCTTCAGAGCAGCTCTAATTCTAAGCGCTCTCAGTTGCCCCTTCACAGCAGCTCTGAACTTCAGCGAGCTCTGTTGCCCCTTCACAGCAGCTCTAACTCACAGCACTCTTTGTTGCCCCTTTAATGCAGCTCTAACTATCAGCGCTCTCTGTTGCCCTTCAGAGCAGCTCTGACTGAATCTCAGCGCTCTCTGTTTCCCCTCCACAGCACCTCTATCTCTCAGCGCTCCGTTTGCTTCTTCACAGCAGCTCTAATTCTAAGCGCTCTCAGTTGCCCCTTCACAGCAGCTCTGACCTCAGCGAGCTCTGTTGCCCCTTCACAGCAGCTCTAACTCTCAGCGCTGTGTGTTGCCCCTTCACAACAGCTCTAACTCTCACCATTCTGTTTCCACTTCACAGCAGCCCTGACTCTCAACGCTCTGTGTTGCCCCTTCAACGCAGCTCTAACTCTCAGCGCTCGCTGTTGCTCCTTCAGTGCAGCTCACACTAAATCTCAGCGCTCTGTGTTGCCCCTTCACAGAAGCTCTCTCAGCGCTCTCTGTTGCCCCTTCACACCAGCTCTATCTCGCAGCACACCGTGTTGCCCCTTCAACGCAGCTCTAACTCTCAGAGCTCTCTCTGTTTCCCCTTCACAGCAGCTCTAACTCTAAGCGCTCTCAGTTGCCCCTTCAATGCAGCTCTATAACTCACAGCACTCTCTGTTCCCACTTTAACGCAGCTCTAACTCTCACCGCTCTCTGTTGCCCTTCAGAGCAGCTCTGACTAAATCTCAGTGCTCTCTGTTTCCCCAAGGCAGCTTTAACTCTCAGCGCTCTCTATTGCCCCTTCACAGGAGCTCTAACTCTCACCGCTCTGTTTGCTAATTGAGAGCAGCTCTAATTCTAAGCGCTCTCAGTTGCCCCTTCACAGCAGCTGTAAACCTCAGCGAGCTCTGTTGCCCCTTCAACGCAGCTCTAACTCTCAGCGCTCGCTGTTGCCCCTTCAGTGCAGCTCTGATTAAATCTCAGCGCGCTGTGTTGCCCCTTCACAGAAACTCTCTCAGCACGCTCTGTTGCCCCATCACAGCAGCTGGAACTCTCAGCGCGCTCTGTTGCCCTTCAGAGTAGCACTAAATCTCAGCGCTTTCTGTGGCCCCTTCACAGCAGCTCTAACTCTCAGCGCTGTGTGTTGCCCCTTCACAATAGCTCTAACTCTCACCATTCTGTTTCCACTTCACAGCAGCCCTGACTCTCAACGCTCTGTGTTGCCCCTTCAACGCAGCTCTAACTCTCAGCGCTCGCTGTTGCTCCTTCAGTGCAGCTCTCACTAAATCTCAGCGCTCTGTGTTGCCCCTTCACAGAAGCTCTCTCAGCGCTCTCTGTTGCCCTTCAGAGCAGCTCTGACTAAATCTCAGCGCTCTCTGTTTCCCCTCCACAGCAGCTCAATCTCTCAGCGCTGTTTGCTTCTTCAGAGCAGCTCTAATTCTAAGCCCTCTCAGTTGCCCCTTCACAGCAGCTCTAAACCTCACCGAGGTTCACAGCAGCTCTAACTCTCAGCGCGCTCTGTTGCCCTTCAGAGGTGCTCTGACTAACTCTCCGTGCTTTCTGTTGACCCTTCAGATCAGTCTGACTAACTCTCAGCGCTCCCGGTTGCCCCTTCAGAGCAGCTCTAACTCTCACCGCCCTGTGTTGCCACTTCAATGCCGTTCTAATTCTCAGCACTCTTTATTGCCCCTTCAGAGCAGCTCTAACTCTCAGAGCACTCTGTTGCCCTTCAGAGCAGCTCTGACTAAATCTCAGTGCTCTCTGTTTGCCCAAGGCAGCTTTAACTCTCAGCGCTCTCTATTGCCCCTTCACAGGAGCTCTAACTCTCACCGCTCTGTTTGCTACTTGAGAGCAGCTCTAATTCTAAGCGCTCTCAGTTGCCCCTTCACAGCAGCTGTAAACCTCAGCGAGCTCTGTTGCCCCTTCAACGCAGCTCTAACGCTCAGCACTCGCTGTTGCCCCTTCAGTGCAGCTCTGACTAAATCTCAGCGCGCTGTGTTGCCCCTTCACAGAAACTCTCTCAGCATGCTCTGTTGCCCCTTCACAGCAGCTGGAACTCTCAGCGCGCTCTGTTGCCCTTCAGAGTAGCACTAAATCTCAGCGCTTTCTGTGGCCCCTTCACAGCAGCTCTAACTCTCAGCGCTGTGTGTTGCCCCTTCACAATAGCTCTAACTCTCACCATTCTGTTTCCACTTCACAGCAGCCCTGACTCTCAACGCTCTGTGTTGCCCCTTCAACGCAGCTCTAACTCTCAGCGCTCGCTGTTGCTCCTTCAGTGCAGCTCTCACTAAATCTCAGCGCTCTGTGTTGCCCCTTCACAGAAGCTCTCTCAGCGCTCTCTGTTGCCCTTCAGAGCAGCTCTGACTAAATCTCAGCGCTCTCTGTTTCCCCTCCACAGCAGCTCAATCTCTCAGCGCTGTTTGCTTCTTCAGAGCAGCTCTAATTCTAAGCCCTCTCAGTTGCCCCTTCACAGCAGCTCTAAACCTCACCGAGGTTCACAGCAGCTCTAACTCTCAGCGCGCTCTGTTGCCCTTCAGAGGTGCTCTGACTAACTCTCCGTGCTTTCTGTTGACCCTTCAGATCAGTCTGACTAACTCTCAGCGCTCCCGGTTGCCCCTTCAGAGCAGCTCTAACTCTCACCGCCCTGTGTTGCCACTTCAATGCCGTTCTAATTCTCAGCACTCTTTATTGCCCCTTCAGAGCAGCTCTAACTCTCAGAGCACTCTGTTGCCCTTCAGAGCAGCTCTGACTAAATCTCAGTGCTCTCTGTTTCCCCAAGGCAGCTTTAACTCTCAGCGCTCTCTATTGCCCCTTCACAGGAGCTCTAACTCTCACCGCTCTGTTTGCTACTTGAGAGCAGCTCTAATTCTAAGCGCTCTCAGTTGCCCCTTCACAGCAGCTGTAAACCTCAGCGAGCTCTGTTGCCCCTTCAACGCAGCTCTAACGCTCAGCGCTCGCTCTTGCCCCTTCCGAGCAGCTCTGACTAAATCTCAGCGCGCTGTGTTGCCCCTTCACAGAAGCTCTAACTCTCAGTGCGCTCTGTTGCCATTCAGAGTAGCACTGACTAAATCTCAGCGCTTTCTGTGGCCCCTTCACAGCAGCTCTAACTCTCAGAGCGCTCTGTTGCCCCTTCAGAAGAGCTCTGACTAAATCTCAGCGATCTGTGTTGCCCCTTCACAGCAGCTCTAAATCTCAGCGCTGTGTGTTGCCCCTTCACAACAGCTGTAACTCTCACCACTCTCTGTTTCCCCTTCACAGCAGCGCTAACTCTCACCAATCTGTTTCCGCTTCACAGCAGCCCTGACTCTCTACGCTCTCTGTTGCCCCTTCACAGCGGCTTTAACTCTAAGTGCTCTCAATTGCCCCTTCACAGCAGCTCTAACTCTCAGACCGCTCTGTTGCCCCTTCAGAAGAGCTCTGACTAAATCTCAGCGCTCTCCGTGGCCCCTTCACAGCAGCTCTACCTCTCAGAGCTCTCTCTGTTGCCCCTTCACAGCAGCTCTAAGTCTCAGCCCTGTCTGTTGCCCCTTCACAGCAGTTCTGACTAACTCTCAGGCCTCTCTGTTGCCCCATCACAGCCGCTCTAACTCTCACCGCTATCTGTTGCCCCTTCGCAGGAGCTCTAACTCTCAGCGCTATGTGTTGCCCCTTCTCAGCAAGGCTAAATCTCAGCGCTCTGTGTTGCCCCTTCACAGCAGCTCTAATTCTCAGCGCTGTTTCCCCATCACAGCAGCTCGAACTCTCAGCGCTCTGTGTTGCCCCTTCAACGCAGCTCTAATTCTCAGCGATCCCTGGTGCCACTTCACAGGAGCGCTGACTAACTCTAAAGCGCTCTGTATGGCCCCATCAACGCAGCTCTAACTCTCAAGCCCTCTCTGTTGCCCCTTCACAGGAGCTCTAACACTCAGCCCCCTCTGTTGTCCCTTCCGAGCAGCTCTGACTAAATCTCAGCGATCTGTGTTGCCCCTTCACAGCAGCTCTAACTCTCAGCGCGCTCTGTTGCCCTTCAGAGTAGCACTGACTAAATCTCAGCGCTTTCTGTTGGCCCTTCACAGCAGCTCTAACTCTCAGAGCGCTCTGTTGCCCCTTCAGAGGAGCTCTGACTAAATCTCAGCGCTCTCTGTTGACCATTCATAGCAGCTATAACTCTCAGCGCTCTGGTGCCCCTTCAGAGCAGCTCTGACTAAATCTCAGCGCTCTCTGTTTCCCCTCCAAAGCAGCTTGAACTCTCAGCGCTCTGTATTGCCCCTTCACAGGAGCTCTAACTCTCACCGCTCTGTTTGCTACTTGAGAGCAGCTCTAATTCTAAGCGCTCTCAGTTGCCCCTTCACAGCAGCTCTAAATCTCAGCGCTGTGTGTTGCCCCTTCACAACAGCTGTAAGTCTCACCACTCTCTGTTTCCCCTTCACAGCAGCTCTAACTCTCACCAATCTCTGTTTCCGCTTCACAGCAGCCCTGACTCTCTACGCTGTCTGTTGCCCCTTCACAGCGGCTTTAACTCTAAGCGCTCTCAGTTGCCCCTTCACAGCAGCTCTAACTCTCAGAGCGCTCTGTTGCCCCTTCAGAGCAGCTCTGACTAAATCTCAGCGCTCTCTGTTTCCCCTCCAAAGCAGCTTGAACTCTCAGTGCTCTGTATTGCCCCTTCACAGGAGCTCTGACTAACTCTCACCGCTCTGTTTGCTACTGGAGAGCAGCTCTAAATCTAAGCGCTCTCATTTACCCCTTCAATGCAGCTCTAACTCACAGCACTCTTTGTTGCCCCTTTAACGCAGCTCTAACTAGCAGCGCTCTCTGTTGCCCTGCAGAGCAGCTCTGACTGAATCTCAGCGCTCTCTGTTTCCCCTCCACAGGCAGCTCTATCTCTCAGCGCTCTGCTTCTTCAGAGCAGCTCTAATTCTAAGCGCTCTCAGTTGCCCCTTCACAGCACCTCTGAAACTCAGCGAGCTCTGTTGCCCCTTCAACGCAGCTCTAACGCTCAGCGCTGGCTGTTGCCCCTTCAGTGCAGCTCTGACTAAATCTCAGCGCTCTGTGTTGCCCCTTCAGAGCAGCTCTAACTCTCAGTGCGCTCTGTTGCCCTTCAGAGTAGCACTGACTAAATCTCATCGCTTTCTGTTGCCCCTTCACAGCAGCTCTAACTCTCAGCACGCTCTGTTGCCCTTCAGAGTAGCACTGACTAAATCTCAGCGCTTTCTGTTGCCCCTTCACAGCAGCTCTAACTCTCAGAGCGCTCTGTTGCCCCTCCAGAGGAGCTCTGACTAAATCTCAGCGCTCTCTGTGTCCCCTTCACACCAGCTCTACCTCTCAGCGCTCTGTGTTGCCCCTTCAACGCAGCTCTAATTCTCAGCGATCTCTGGTGCCCCTTCACAGGAGCACTGACCGACTCTCAAGCGCTCTGTGTTGCCCCTTCACAGCAGCTGTAACTCTAAGTGCTCTCAGTTGCCCCTTCTCAGCAGCTCTAACTTCCAGTGCTGTGTGTTGCCCCTTCACAGCAGCTCTAACTCTCAGCGCTCTCTATTGCCCCTTCACAGGAGCTCTGACTAACTCTCACCGCTCTGTTTGCTCCTTCAGAGCAGCTCTAATTCTAAGCGCTCTCAGTTGCCCGTTCACAGCAGCTGTAAACCTCATCGCTCTCTCTTGCCCCTTCAACGCAGCTCTAACGCTCAGCGCTCGCTGTTGCCTCTTCAGAGCAGCTCTAACTCTCACCACTCTGTTTCCGCTTCACAGCAGCCCTGACTCTCAACGCTCTGTGTTGCCCCTTCAACGCAGCTGTAACTCAGAGCTCACTGTTGCCCATTCATAGCAGATATAACTCTCAGCCCTGACTGTTGCCCCTTCAGAGCAGCTCTGAATAAATCTCAGCGCTCTCTGTTGCCCCTTCACACCAGCTCTATCTCTCGGCGCTCTGTGCTGCCCCTTCAACGCAGTTCTAACTCTCACCTCTCTCTCTTGCACAGTCACAGCAGCTCTAACTACCTCTCACCGCTATCTGTTGCCCCTTCACAGGAGCTCTAACTCTCAGCGCTATGTGTTGCCCCTTCTCAGCAACGCTAAATCTCACCACTCCGTGTTGCCTCTTCAACGCAGCTCTAATTCTCAGCGATCCCTGGTGCCCCTTCACAGGAGCGCTGACTGACTCTCAAGCGTTGTCTGCTGCCCCTACACAGCAGCTGTAACTCTAAGTGCACTCAGTTGCCCCTTCTCAGCAGCTCTAACTTCCAGTGCTCTGTGTTGCCCCTTCACAGCAGCTCTAACGCTGAGCTCTCTCAGTTGCCCCTTCAATGCAGCTCTAACTCACAGCGCTCTGTGTTGCCCCTTCAACGCAGCTGTAACTCTCACGGATCTCTGTTGCCCTTTCACAGCAGCTCTAACTCTAAGAACTCTCATTTGCCCCTTCAATGCAGCCCTAACGCACAGCACTCTGGGTTGCCCCTTCAGTGCAGCTCTGACTAAATCTCAGCGCTCTGTGTTTCCCCTTCACAGAAGCTTTCTCAGCGCTCTGTGTAGCCCCTACACAGCAGCTCTAAATCTCAGCGCTGTGTGTTGCCCCTTCACAACAGCTGGAACTCTCACCACTCTCTGTTTCCCTTTCACAGCAGCTCTAACTCTCACCACTCTGTTTCCGCTTCACAGCAGCCCTCACTCTCAACGCTCTGGGTTGCCCATCAACACAGCTGTAACTCAGCGCTCACTGTTGCCCATTCATAGCAGCTATAACTCTCAGCGCTCTGTTGACCCTTCATTGTAGCTCTGACTAAATCTCAGCGCTCTCTGTTGCCCCTTCACACCAGCTCTATCTCGCAGCACACCGTGTTGCCCCTTCAACGCAGCTCTAACTCTCAGAGCTCTCTCTGTTTCCCCTTCACAGCAGCTCTAACTCTAAGTGCTCTCAGTTGCCCCTTCTCAGCAGCTCTAACTTCCAGTGCTCTGTGTTGCCCCTTCACAGCAGCTCTAACTCTCAGCGCTCTCTATTGCCCCTTCACAGGAGCTCTGACTAACTCTCACCTCTCTGTTTGCTCCTTCAGAGCAGCTCTAATTCTAAGCGCTCTCAGTTGCCCGTTCACAGCAGCTGTAAACCTCATCGCTCTCTCTTCCCCCTTCAACGCAGCTCTAACGCTCAGCGCTCGCTGTTGCCTCTTCAGAGCAGCTCTAACTCTCACCACTCTGTTTCCGCTTCACAGCAGCCCTGACTCTCTACGCTCTCTGTTGCCCCTTCACAGCGGCTTTAACTCTAAGCGCTCTCAGTTGCCCCTTCACAGCAGCTCTAACTCTCAGAGCGCTCTGTTGCCCCTTCAGAGGAGCTCTGACTAAATCTCAGCGCTCTCTGTTTCCCCTCCAAAGCAGCTTGAACTCTCAGTGCTCTCTATTGCCCCTTCACAGGAGCTCTGACAAACTCTCACCGCTCTGTTTGCTACTGGAGAGCAGCTCTAAATCTAAGCGCTCTCATTTACCCCTTCAATGCAGCTCTAACTCACAGCACTCTTTGTTGCCCCTTTAACGCAGCTCTAACTAGCAGTGCTCTCTGTTGCCCTTCAGAGCAGCTCTGACTGAATCTCAGCGCTCTCTGTTTCCCCTCCACAGCAGCTCTATCTCTCAGCGCTCTGTTTGCTTCTTCACAGCAGCTCTAATTCTAAGCGCTCTCAGTTGCCCCTTCACAGCAGCTCTGAACCTCAGCGAGCTCTGTTGCCCCTTCACAGCAGCTCTAACTCTCAGCGCTGTGTCTTGCCCCTTCACAGCAGCTCTAACTCTCTCCACTCTCTTTTTCCCCTTCACAGCAGCTCTAACTCCACCACTGTTTCCGCTTCACAGCAGCCCTGACTCTCATCGCTCTGTGTTGCCCCTTCAACGCAGCTCTAACTCTCAGCGCTCGCTGTTGCCCCTTCAGTGCAGCTCTCACTAAATCTCAGCGCTCTGTGTTGCCCCTTCACAGAAGCTCTCTCAGCGCTCTCTGTTGCCCTTCTGAGCAGCTCTGACTAAATCTCAGCGCTCTCTGTTTCCCCTCCACAGCAGCTCAATCTCTCAGCGCTCTGTTTGCTTCTTCAGGGCAGCTCCTATTCTAAGCCCTCTCAGTTGCCCCTTCACAGCAGCTCTAAACCTCACCGAGGTTCACAGCAGCTCTAACTCTCAGCGTGCTCTGTTGCCCTTCAGAGCAGCTCTGACTAACTCTCCGTGCTTTCTGTTGACCCTTCAGATCAGTCTGACTAACTCTCAGCGCTCCCAGTTGCCCCTTCACAGCAGCTCTAACTCTCAGAGCGCTCTGTTGCCCCTTCAGAAGAGCTCTGACTAAATCTCAGCGATCTGTGTTGCCCCTTCACAGCAGCTCTAAATCTCAGCGCTGTGTGTTGCCCCTTCACAACAGCTGTAACTCTCACCACTCTCTGTTTCCCCTTCACAGCAGCGCTAACTCTCACCAATCTCTGTTTCCGCTTCACAGCAGCCCTGACTCTCTACGCTCTCTGTTGCCCCTTCACAGCGGCTTTAACTCTAAGTGCTCTCAGTTGCCCCTTCACAGCAGCTCTAACTCTCAGACCGCTCTGTTGCCCCTTCAGAAGAGCTCTGACTAAATCTCAGCGCTCTCCGTGGCCCCTTCACAGCAGCTCTGCCTCTCAGATCTCTCTCTGTTGCCCCTTCACAGCAGCTCTAAGTCTCAGCCCTGTCTGTTGCCCCTTCACAGCAGTTCTGACTAACTCTCAGCCCTCTCTGTTGCCCCATCACAGCCGCTCTAACTCTCACCGCTATCTGTTGCCCCTTCGCAGGAGCTCTAACTCTCAGCGCTCTGTGTTGCCCCTTCACAGCAGCTCTAATTCTCAGCGCTGTTTCCCCATCACAGCAGCTCGAACTCTCAGCGCTCTGTGTTGCCCCTTCAACGCAGCTCTAATTCTCAGCGATCCCTGGTGCCACTTCACAGGAGCGCTGACTAACTCTAAAGCGCTCTGTATGGCCCCATCAACGCAGCTCTAACTCTCAAGCCCTCTCTGTTGCCCCTTCACAGGAGCTCTAACACTCAGCCCCCTCTGTTGTCCCTTCCGAGCAGCTCTGACTAAATCTCAGCGATCTGTGTTGCCCCTTCACAGCAGCTCTAACTCTCAGCGCGCTCTGTTGCCCTTCAGAGTAGCACTGACTAAATCTCAGCGCTTTCTGTTGGCCCTTCACAGCAGCTCTAACTCTCAGAGCGCTCTGTTGCCCCTTCAGAGGAGCTCTGACTAAATCTCAGCGCTCTCTGTTGCCCATTCATAGCAGCTATAACTCTCAGCGCTCTGTTGCCCCTTCATAGCAGCTCTGACTAAATCTCAGCGCTCTCTGTGTCCCCTTCACACCAGCTCTATCTCTCAGCGCTCTGTGTTGCCCCTTCACAGAAGCTCTCTCAGCGCTCTCTGTTGCCCCTTCACACCAGCTCTATCTCGCAGCACACCGTGTTGCCCCTTCAACGCAGCTCTAACTCTCAGAGCTCTCTCTGTTTCCCCTTCACAGCAGCTCTAACTCTAAGCGCTCTCAGTTGCCCCTTCAATGCAGCTCTATAACTCACAGCACTCTCTGTTCCCACTTTAACGCAGCTCTAACTCTCACCGCTCTCTGTTGCCCTTCAGAGCAGCTCTGACTAAATCTCAGTGCTCTCTGTTTCCCCAAGGCAGCTTTAACTCTCAGCGCTCTCTATTGCCCCTTCACAGGAGCTCTAACTCTCACCGCTCTGTTTGCTAATTGAGAGCAGCTCTAATTCTAAGCGCTCTCAGTTGCCCCTTCACAGCAGCTGTAAACCTCAGCGAGCTCTGTTGCCCCTTCAACGCAGCTCTAACTCTCAGCGCTCGCTGTTGCCCCTTCAGTGCAGCTCTGACTAAATCTCAGCGCGCTGTGTTGCCCCTTCACAGAAACTCTCTCAGCACGCTCTGTTGCCCCATCACAGCAGCTGGAACTCTCAGCGCGCTCTGTTGCCCTTCAGAGTAGCACTAAATCTCAGCGCTTTCTGTGGCCCCTTCACAGCAGCTCTAACTCTCAGAGCGCTCTGTTGCCCCTTCAGAGGAGCTCCGCCTAAATCTCAGCGATCTGTGTTGCCCCTTCACAGCAGCTCTAAATCTCAGCGCTGTGTGTTGCCCCTTCACAACAGCTGTAACTCTCACCACTCTCTGTTTCCCCTTCACAGCAGCGCTAACTCTCACCAATCTCTGTTTCCGCTTCACAGCAGCCCTGACTCTCTACGCTCTCTGTTGCCCCTTCACAGCGGCTTTAACTCTAAGTGCTCTCAGTTGCCCCTTCACAGCAGCTCTAACTCTCAGAGCGCCTTGTTGCCCCTTCAGAGTAGCTCTGACTGAATCTCAGCGCTCTCTGTTTCCCCTCCACACCACCTCTATCTCTCAGCGCTCTTTGCTTCTTCAGAGCAGCTCTAATTCTAAGCGCTCTCAGTTGCCCCTTCACAGCAGCTCTGAACTTCAGCGAGCTCTGTTGCCCCTTCACAGCAGCTCTAACTCACAGCACTCTTTGTTGCCCCTTTAATGCAGCTCTAACTATCAGCGCTCTCTGTTGCCCTTCAGAGCAGCTCTGACTGAATCTCAGCGCTCTCTGTTTCCCCTCCACAGCACCTCTATCTCTCAGCGCTCCGTTTGCTTCTTCACAGCAGCTCTAATTCTAAGCGCTCTCAGTTGCCCCTTCACAGCAGCTCTGACCTCAGCGAGCTCTGTTGCCCCTTCACAGCAGCTCTAACTCTCAGCGCTGTGTGTTGCCCCTTCACAACAGCTCTAACTCTCACCATTCTGTTTCCACTTCACAGCAGCCCTGACTCTCAACGCTCTGTGTTGCCCCTTCAACGCAGCTCTAACTCTCAGCGCTCGCTGTTGCTCCTTCAGTGCAGCTCTCACTAAATCTCAGCGCTCTGTGTTGCCCCTTCACAGAAGCTCTCTCAGCGCTCTCTGTTGCCCTTCAGAGCAGCTCTGACTAAATCTCAGCGCTCTCTGTTTCCCCTCCACAGCAGCTCAATCTCTCAGCGCTGTTTGCTTCTTCAGAGCAGCTCTAATTCTAAGCCCTCTCAGTTGCCCCTTCACAGCAGCTCTAAACCTCACCGAGGTTCACAGCAGCTCTAACTCTCAGCGCGCTCTGTTGCCCTTCAGAGGTGCTCTGACTAACTCTCCGTGCTTTCTGTTGACCCTTCAGATCAGTCTGACTAACTCTCAGCGCTCCCGGTTGCCCCTTCAGAGCAGCTCTAACTCTCACCGCCCTGTGTTGCCACTTCAATGCCGTTCTAATTCTCAGCACTCTTTATTGCCCCTTCAGAGCAGCTCTAACTCTCAGAGCACTCTGTTGCCCTTCAGAGCAGCTCTGACTAAATCTCAGTGCTCTCTGTTTGCCCAAGGCAGCTTTAACTCTCAGCGCTCTCTATTGCCCCTTCACAGGAGCTCTAACTCTCACCGCTCTGTTTGCTACTTGAGAGCAGCTCTAATTCTAAGCGCTCTCAGTTGCCCCTTCACAGCAGCTGTAAACCTCAGCGAGCTCTGTTGCCCCTTCAACGCAGCTCTAACGCTCAGCGCTCGCTCTTGCCCCTTCCGAGCAGCTCTGACTAAATCTCAGCGCGCTGTGTTGCCCCTTCACAGAAGCTAACTCTCAGTGCGCTCTGTTGCCATTCAGAGTAGCACTGACTAAATCTCAGCGCTTTCTGTGGCCCCTTCACAGCAGCTCTAACTCTCAGAGCGCTCTGTTGCCCCTTCAGAGGAGCTCTGACTAAATCTCAGCGATCTGTGTTGCCCCTTCACAGCAGCTCTAAATCTCAGCACTGTGTGTTGCCCCTTCACAACAGCTGTAACTCTCACCACTCTCTGTTTCCCCTTCACAGCAGCGCTAACTCTCACCAATCTCTGTTTCCGCTTCACAGCAGCCCTGACTCTCTACGCTCTCTGTTGCCCCTTCACAGCGGCTTTAACTCTAAGTGCTCTCAGTTGCCCCTTCACAGCAGCTCTAACTCTCAGACCGCTCTGTTGCCCCTTCAGAAGAGCTCTGACTAAATCTCAGCGCTCTCCGTGGCCCCTTCACAGCAGCTCTACCTCTCAGAGCTCTCTCTGTTGCCCCTTCACAGCAGCTCTAAGTCTCAGCCCTGTCTGTTGCCCCTTCACAGCAGTTCTGACTAACTCTCAGCCCTCTCTGTTGCCCCATCACAGCCGCTCTAACTCTCACCGCTATCTGTTGCCCCTTCGCAGGAGCTCTAACTCTCAGCGCTATGTGTTGCCCCTTCTCAGCAATGCTAAATCTCAGCGCTCTGTGTTGCCCCTTCACAGCAGCTCTAATTCTCAGCGCTGTTTCCCCATCACAGCAGCTCGAACTCTCAGCGCTCTGTGTTGCCCCTTCAACGCAGCTCTAATTCTCAGCGATCCCTGGTGCCACTTCACAGGAGCGCTGACTAACTCTAAAGCGCTCTGTATGGCCCCATCAACGCAGCTCTAACTCTCAAGCCCTCTCTGTTGCCCCTTCACAGGAGCTCTAACTCTCAGCCCCCTCTGTTGTCCCTTCCGAGCAGCTCTGACTAAATCTCAGCGATCTGTGTTGCCCCTTCACAGCAGCTCTAACTCTCAGCGCGCTCTGTTGCCCTTCAGAGTAGCACTGACTAAATCTCAGCGCTTTCTGTTGGCCCTTCACAGCAGCTCTAACTCTCAGAGCGCTCTGTTGCCCCTTCAGAGGAGCTCTGACTAAATCTCAGCGCTCTCTGTTGCCCATTCATAGCAGCTATAACTCTCAGCGCTCTGTTGCCCCTTCATAGCAGCTCTGACTAAATCTCAGCGCTCTCTGTGTCCCCTTCACACCAGCTCTATCTCTCAGCGCTCTGTGTTGCCCCTTCACAGAAGCTCTCTCAGCGCTCTCTGTTGCCCCTTCACACCAGCTCTATCTCGCAGCACACCGTGTTGCCCCTTCAACGCAGCTCTAACTCTCAGAGCTCTCTGTTTCCCCTTCACAGCAGCTCTAACTCTAAGCGCTCTCAGTTGCCCCTTCAATGCAGCTCTATAACTCACAGCACTCTCTGTTCCCACTTTAACGCAGCTCTAACTCTCACCGCTCTCTGTTGCCCTTCAGAGCAGCTCTGACTAAATCTCAGTGCTCTCTGTTTCCCCAAGGCAGCTTTAACTCTCAGCGCTCTCTATTGCCCCTTCACAGGAGCTCTAACTCTCACCGCTCTGTTTGCTAATTGAGAGCAGCTCTAATTCTAAGCGCTCTCAGTTGCCCCTTCACAGCAGCTGTAAACCTCAGCGAGCTCTGTTGCCCCTTCAACGCAGCTCTAACTCTCAGCGCTCGCTGTTGCCCCTTCAGTGCAGCTCTGACTAAATCTCAGCGCGCTGTGTTGCCCCTTCACAGAAACTCTCTCAGCACGCTCTGTTGCCCCATCACAGCAGCTGGAACTCTCAGCGCGCTCTGTTGCCCTTCAGAGTAGCACTAAATCTCAGCGCTTTCTGTGGCCCCTTCACAGCAGCTCTAACTCTCAGAGCGCTCTGTTGCCCCTTCAGAGGAGCTCCGCCTAAATCTCAGCGATCTGTGTTGCCCCTTCACAGCAGCTCTAAATCTCAGCGCTGTGTGTTGCCCCTTCACAACAGCTGTAACTCTCACCACTCTCTGTTTCCCCTTCACAGCAGCGCTAACTCTCACCAATCTCTGTTTCCGCTTCACAGCAGCCCTGACTCTCTACGCTCTCTGTTGCCCCTTCACAGCGGCTTTAACTCTAAGTGCTCTCAGTTGCCCCTTCACAGCAGCTCTAACTCTCAGAGCGCCTTGTTGCCCCTTCAGAGTAGCTCTGACTGAATCTCAGCGCTCTCTGTTTCCCCTCCACACCACCTCTATCTCTCAGCGCTCTTTGCTTCTTCAGAGCAGCTCTAATTCTAAGCGCTCTCAGTTGCCCCTTCACAGCAGCTCTGAACTTCAGCGAGCTCTGTTGCCCCTTCACAGCAGCTCTAACTCACAGCACTCTTTGTTGCCCCTTTAATGCAGCTCTAACTATCAGCGCTCTCTGTTGCCCTTCAGAGCAGCTCTGACTGAATCTCAGCGCTCTCTGTTTCCCCTCCACAGCACCTCTATCTCTCAGCGCTCCGTTTGCTTCTTCACAGCAGCTCTAATTCTAAGCGCTCTCAGTTGCCCCTTCACAGCAGCTCTGACCTCAGCGAGCTCTGTTGCCCCTTCACAGCAGCTCTAACTCTCAGCGCTGTGTGTTGCCCCTTCACAACAGCTCTAACTCTCACCATTCTGTTTCCACTTCACAGCAGCCCTGACTCTCAACGCTCTGTGTTGCCCCTTCAACGCAGCTCTAACTCTCAGCGCTCGCTGTTGCTCCTTCAGTGCAGCTCTCACTAAATCTCAGCGCTCTGTGTTGCCCCTTCACAGAAGCTCTCTCAGCGCTCTCTGTTGCCCTTCAGAGCAGCTCTGACTAAATCTCAGCGCTCTCTGTTTCCCCTCCACAGCAGCTCAATCTCTCAGCGCTGTTTGCTTCTTCAGAGCAGCTCTAATTCTAAGCCCTCTCAGTTGCCCCTTCACAGCAGCTCTAAACCTCACCGAGGTTCACAGCAGCTCTAACTCTCAGCGCGCTCTGTTGCCCTTCAGAGGTGCTCTGACTAACTCTCCGTGCTTTCTGTTGACCCTTCAGATCAGTCTGACTAACTCTCAGCGCTCCCGGTTGCCCCTTCAGAGCAGCTCTAACTCTCACCGCCCTGTGTTGCCACTTCAATGCCGTTCTAATTCTCAGCACTCTTTATTGCCCCTTCAGAGCAGCTCTAACTCTCAGAGCACTCTGTTGCCCTTCAGAGCAGCTCTGACTAAATCTCAGTGCTCTCTGTTTGCCCAAGGCAGCTTTAACTCTCAGCGCTCTCTATTGCCCCTTCACAGGAGCTCTAACTCTCACCGCTCTGTTTGCTACTTGAGAGCAGCTCTAATTCTAAGCGCTCTCAGTTGCCCCTTCACAGCAGCTGTAAACCTCAGCGAGCTCTGTTGCCCCTTCAACGCAGCTCTAACGCTCAGCGCTCGCTCTTGCCCCTTCCGAGCAGCTCTGACTAAATCTCAGCGCGCTGTGTTGCCCCTTCACAGAAGCTAACTCTCAGTGCGCTCTGTTGCCATTCAGAGTAGCACTGACTAAATCTCAGCGCTTTCTGTGGCCCCTTCACAGCAGCTCTAACTCTCAGAGCGCTCTGTTGCCCCTTCAGAGGAGCTCTGACTAAATCTCAGCGATCTGTGTTGCCCCTTCACAGCAGCTCTAAATCTCAGCACTGTGTGTTGCCCCTTCACAACAGCTGTAACTCTCACCACTCTCTGTTTCCCCTTCACAGCAGCGCTAACTCTCACCAATCTCTGTTTCCGCTTCACAGCAGCCCTGACTCTCTACGCTCTCTGTTGCCCCTTCACAGCGGCTTTAACTCTAAGTGCTCTCAGTTGCCCCTTCACAGCAGCTCTAACTCTCAGACCGCTCTGTTGCCCCTTCAGAAGAGCTCTGACTAAATCTCAGCGCTCTCCGTGGCCCCTTCACAGCAGCTCTACCTCTCAGAGCTCTCTCTGTTGCCCCTTCACAGCAGCTCTAAGTCTCAGCCCTGTCTGTTGCCCCTTCACAGCAGTTCTGACTAACTCTCAGCCCTCTCTGTTGCCCCATCACAGCCGCTCTAACTCTCACCGCTATCTGTTGCCCCTTCGCAGGAGCTCTAACTCTCAGCGCTATGTGTTGCCCCTTCTCAGCAATGCTAAATCTCAGCGCTCTGTGTTGCCCCTTCACAGCAGCTCTAATTCTCAGCGCTGTTTCCCCATCACAGCAGCTCGAACTCTCAGCGCTCTGTGTTGCCCCTTCAACGCAGCTCTAATTCTCAGCGATCCCTGGTGCCACTTCACAGGAGCGCTGACTAACTCTAAAGCGCTCTGTATGGCCCCATCAACGCAGCTCTAACTCTCAAGCCCTCTCTGTTGCCCCTTCACAGGAGCTCTAACTCTCAGCCCCCTCTGTTGTCCCTTCCGAGCAGCTCTGACTAAATCTCAGCGATCTGTGTTGCCCCTTCACAGCAGCTCTAACTCTCAGCGCGCTCTGTTGCCCTTCAGAGTAGCACTGACTAAATCTCAGCGCTTTCTGTTGGCCCTTCACAGCAGCTCTAACTCTCAGAGCGCTCTGTTGCCCCTTCAGAGGAGCTCTGACTAAATCTCAGCGCTCTCTGTTGCCCATTCATAGCAGCTATAACTCTCAGCGCTCTGTTGCCCCTTCATAGCAGCTCTGACTAAATCTCAGCGCTCTCTGTGTCCCCTTCACACCAGCTCTATCTCTCAGCGCTCTGTGTTGCCCCTTCACAGAAGCTCTCTCAGCGCTCTCTGTTGCCCCTTCACACCAGCTCTATCTCGCAGCACACCGTGTTGCCCCTTCAACGCAGCTCTAACTCTCAGAGCTCTCTGTTTCCCCTTCACAGCAGCTCTAACTCTAAGCGCTCTCAGTTGCCCCTTCAATGCAGCTCTATAACTCACAGCACTCTCTGTTCCCACTTTAACGCAGCTCTAACTCTCACCGCTCTCTGTTGCCCTTCAGAGCAGCTCTGACTAAATCTCAGTGCTCTCTGTTTCCCCAAGGCAGCTTTAACTCTCAGCGCTCTCTATTGCCCCTTCACAGGAGCTCTAACTCTCACCGCTCTGTTTGCTAATTGAGAGCAGCTCTAATTCTAAGCGCTCTCAGTTGCCCCTTCACAGCAGCTGTAAACCTCAGCGAGCTCTGTTGCCCCTTCAACGCAGCTCTAACTCTCAGCGCTCGCTGTTGCCCCTTCAGTGCAGCTCTGACTAAATCTCAGCGCGCTGTGTTGCCCCTTCACAGAAACTCTCTCAGCACGCTCTGTTGCCCCTTCACAGCAGCTGGAACTCTCAGCGCGCTCTGTTGCCCTTCAGAGTAGCACTAAATCTTAGCGCTTTCTGTGGCCCCTTCACAGCAGCTCTAACTCTCAGAGCGCTCTGTTGCCCCTTCAGAAGAGGTCCGCCTAAATCTCAGCGATCTGTGTTGCCCCTTCACAGCAGCTCTAAATCTCAGCGCTGTGTGTTGCCCCTTCACAACAGCTGTAACTCTCACCACTCTCTGTTTCCCCTTCACAGCAGCGCTAACTCTCACCAATCTCTGTTTCCGCTTCACAGCAGCCCTGACTCTCTACGCTCTCTGTTGCCCCTTCACAGCGGCTTTAACTCTAAGTGCTCTCAGTTGCCCCTTCACAGCAGCTCTAACTCTCAGAGCGCCTTGTTGCCCCTTCAGAGTAGCTCTGACTGAATCTCAGCGCTCTCTGTTTCCCCTCCACACCACCTCTATCTCTCAGCGCTCTTTGCTTCTTCAGAGCAGCTCTAATTCTAAGCGCTCTCAGTTGCCCCTTCACAGCAGCTCTGAACTTCAGCGAGCTCTGTTGCCCCTTCACAGCAGCTCTAACTCACAGCACTCTTTGTTGCCCCTTTAATGCAGCTCTAACTATCAGCGCTCTCTGTTGCCCTTCAGAGCAGCTCTGACTGAATCTCAGCGCTCTCTGTTTCCCCTCCACAGCACCTCTATCTCTCAGCGCTCCGTTTGCTTCTTCACAGCAGCTCTAATTCTAAGCGCTCTCAGTTGCCCCTTCACAGCAGCTCTGACCTCAGCGAGCTCTGTTGCCCCTTCACAGCAGCTCTAACTCTCAGCGCTGTGTGTTGCCCCTTCACAACAGCTCTAACTCTCACCATTCTGTTTCCACTTCACAGCAGCCCTGACTCTCAACGCTCTGTGTTGCCCCTTCAACGCAGCTCTAACTCTCAGCGCTCGCTGTTGCTCCTTCAGTGCAGCTCTCACTAAATCTCAGCGCTCTGTGTTGCCCCTTCACAGAAGCTCTCTCAGCGCTCTCTGTTGCCCTTCAGAGCAGCTCTGACTAAATCTCAGCGCTCTCTGTTTCCCCTCCACAGCAGCTCAATCTCTCAGCGCTGTTTGCTTCTTCAGAGCAGCTCTAATTCTAAGCCCTCTCAGTTGCCCCTTCACAGCAGCTCTAAACCTCACCGAGGTTCACAGCAGCTCTAACTCTCAGCGCGCTCTGTTGCCCTTCAGAGGTGCTCTGACTAACTCTCCGTGCTTTCTGTTGACCCTTCAGATCAGTCTGACTAACTCTCAGCGCTCCCGGTTGCCCCTTCAGAGCAGCTCTAACTCTCACCGCCCTGTGTTGCCACTTCAATGCCGTTCTAATTCTCAGCACTCTTTATTGCCCCTTCAGAGCAGCTCTAACTCTCAGAGCACTCTGTTGCCCTTCAGAGCAGCTCTGACTAAATCTCAGTGCTCTCTGTTTGCCCAAGGCAGCTTTAACTCTCAGCGCTCTCTATTGCCCCTTCACAGGAGCTCTAACTCTCACCGCTCTGTTTGCTACTTGAGAGCAGCTCTAATTCTAAGCGCTCTCAGTTGCCCCTTCACAGCAGCTGTAAACCTCAGCGAGCTCTGTTGCCCCTTCAACGCAGCTCTAACGCTCAGCGCTCGCTCTTGCCCCTTCCGAGCAGCTCTGACTAAATCTCAGCGCGCTGTGTTGCCCCTTCACAGAAGCTAACTCTCAGTGCGCTCTGTTGCCATTCAGAGTAGCACTGACTAAATCTCAGCGCTTTCTGTGGCCCCTTCACAGCAGCTCTAACTCTCAGAGCGCTCTGTTGCCCCTTCAGAGGAGCTCTGACTAAATCTCAGCGATCTGTGTTGCCCCTTCACAGCAGCTCTAAATCTCAGCACTGTGTGTTGCCCCTTCACAACAGCTGTAACTCTCACCACTCTCTGTTTCCCCTTCACAGCAGCGCTAACTCTCACCAATCTCTGTTTCCGCTTCACAGCAGCCCTGACTCTCTACGCTCTCTGTTGCCCCTTCACAGCGGCTTTAACTCTAAGTGCTCTCAGTTGCCCCTTCACAGCAGCTCTAACTCTCAGACCGCTCTGTTGCCCCTTCAGAAGAGCTCTGACTAAATCTCAGCGCTCTCCGTGGCCCCTTCACAGCAGCTCTACCTCTCAGAGCTCTCTCTGTTGCCCCTTCACAGCAGCTCTAAGTCTCAGCCCTGTCTGTTGCCCCTTCACAGCAGTTCTGACTAACTCTCAGCCCTCTCTGTTGCCCCATCACAGCCGCTCTAACTCTCACCGCTATCTGTTGCCCCTTCGCAGGAGCTCTAACTCTCAGCGCTATGTGTTGCCCCTTCTCAGCAATGCTAAATCTCAGCGCTCTGTGTTGCCCCTTCACAGCAGCTCTAATTCTCAGCGCTGTTTCCCCATCACAGCAGCTCGAACTCTCAGCGCTCTGTGTTGCCCCTTCAACGCAGCTCTAATTCTCAGCGATCCCTGGTGCCACTTCACAGGAGCGCTGACTAACTCTAAAGCGCTCTGTATGGCCCCATCAACGCAGCTCTAACTCTCAAGCCCTCTCTGTTGCCCCTTCACAGGAGCTCTAACTCTCAGCCCCCTCTGTTGTCCCTTCCGAGCAGCTCTGACTAAATCTCAGCGATCTGTGTTGCCCCTTCACAGCAGCTCTAACTCTCAGCGCGCTCTGTTGCCCTTCAGAGTAGCACTGACTAAATCTCAGCGCTTTCTGTTGGCCCTTCACAGCAGCTCTAACTCTCAGAGCGCTCTGTTGCCCCTTCAGAGGAGCTCTGACTAAATCTCAGCGCTCTCTGTTGCCCATTCATAGCAGCTATAACTCTCAGCGCTCTGTTGCCCCTTCATAGCAGCTCTGACTAAATCTCAGCGCTCTCTGTGTCCCCTTCACACCAGCTCTATCTCTCAGCGCTCTGTGTTGCCCCTTCACAGAAGCTCTCTCAGCGCTCTCTGTTGCCCCTTCACACCAGCTCTATCTCGCAGCACACCGTGTTGCCCCTTCAACGCAGCTCTAACTCTCAGAGCTCTCTGTTTCCCCTTCACAGCAGCTCTAACTCTAAGCGCTCTCAGTTGCCCCTTCAATGCAGCTCTATAACTCACAGCACTCTCTGTTCCCACTTTAACGCAGCTCTAACTCTCACCGCTCTCTGTTGCCCTTCAGAGCAGCTCTGACTAAATCTCAGTGCTCTCTGTTTCCCCAAGGCAGCTTTAACTCTCAGCGCTCTCTATTGCCCCTTCACAGGAGCTCTAACTCTCACCGCTCTGTTTGCTAATTGAGAGCAGCTCTAATTCTAAGCGCTCTCAGTTGCCCCTTCACAGCAGCTGTAAACCTCAGCGAGCTCTGTTGCCCCTTCAACGCAGCTCTAACTCTCAGCGCTCGCTGTTGCCCCTTCAGTGCAGCTCTGACTAAATCTCAGCGCGCTGTGTTGCCCCTTCACAGAAACTCTCTCAGCACGCTCTGTTGCCCCTTCACAGCAGCTGGAACTCTCAGCGCGCTCTGTTGCCCTTCAGAGTAGCACTAAATCTCAGCGCTTTCTGTGGCCCCTTCACAGCAGCTCTAACTCTCAGAGCGCTCTGTTGCCCCTTCAGAAGAGGTCCGCCTAAATCTCAGCGATCTGTGTTGCCCCTTCACAGCAGCTCTAAATCTCAGCGCTGTGTGTTGCCCCTTCACAACAGCTGTAACTCTCACCACTCTCTGTTTCCCCTTCACAGCAGCGCTAACTCTCACCAATCTCTGTTTCCGCTTCACAGCAGCCCTGACTCTCTACGCTCTCTGTTGCCCCTTCACAGCGGCTTTAACTCTAAGTGCTCTCAGTTGCCCCTTCACAGCAGCTCTAACTCTCAGAGCGCCTTGTTGCCCCTTCAGAGTAGCTCTGACTGAATCTCAGCGCTCTCTGTTTCCCCTCCACACCACCTCTATCTCTCAGCGCTCTTTGCTTCTTCAGAGCAGCTCTAATTCTAAGCGCTCTCAGTTGCCCCTTCACAGCAGCTCTGAACTTCAGCGAGCTCTGTTGCCCCTTCACAGCAGCTCTAACTCACAGCACTCTTTGTTGCCCCTTTAATGCAGCTCTAACTATCAGCGCTCTCTGTTGCCCTTCAGAGCAGCTCTGACTGAATCTCAGCGCTCTCTGTTTCCCCTCCACAGCACCTCTATCTCTCAGCGCTCCGTTTGCTTCTTCACAGCAGCTCTAATTCTAAGCGCTCTCAGTTGCCCCTTCACAGCAGCTCTGACCTCAGCGAGCTCTGTTGCCCCTTCACAGCAGCTCTAACTCTCAGCGCTGTGTGTTGCCCCTTCACAACAGCTCTAACTCTCACCATTCTGTTTCCACTTCACAGCAGCCCTGACTCTCAACGCTCTGTGTTGCCCCTTCAACGCAGCTCTAACTCTCAGCGCTCGCTGTTGCTCCTTCAGTGCAGCTCTCACTAAATCTCAGCGCTCTGTGTTGCCCCTTCACAGAAGCTCTCTCAGCGCTCTCTGTTGCCCTTCAGAGCAGCTCTGACTAAATCTCAGCGCTCTCTGTTTCCCCTCCACAGCAGCTCAATCTCTCAGCGCTGTTTGCTTCTTCAGAGCAGCTCTAATTCTAAGCCCTCTCAGTTGCCCCTTCACAGCAGCTCTAAACCTCACCGAGGTTCACAGCAGCTCTAACTCTCAGCGCGCTCTGTTGCCCTTCAGAGGTGCTCTGACTAACTCTCCGTGCTTTCTGTTGACCCTTCAGATCAGTCTGACTAACTCTCAGCGCTCCCGGTTGCCCCTTCAGAGCAGCTCTAACTCTCACCGCCCTGTGTTGCCACTTCAATGCCGTTCTAATTCTCAGCACTCTTTATTGCCCCTTCAGAGCAGCTCTAACTCTCAGAGCACTCTGTTGCCCTTCAGAGCAGCTCTGACTAAATCTCAGTGCTCTCTGTTTCCCCAAGGCAGCTTTAACTCTCAGCGCTCTCTATTGCCCCTTCACAGGAGCTCTAACTCTCACCGCTCTGTTTGCTACTTGAGAGCAGCTCTAATTCTAAGCGCTCTCAGTTGCCCCTTCACAGCAGCTGTAAACCTCAGCGAGCTCTGTTGCCCCTTCAACGCAGCTCTAACGCTCAGCGCTCGCTCTTGCCCCTTCCGAGCAGCTCTGACTAAATCTCAGCGCGCTGTGTTGCCCCTTCACAGAAGCTCTAACTCTCAGTGCGCTCTGTTGCCATTCAGAGTAGCACTGACTAAATCTCAGCGCTTTCTGTGGCCCCTTCACAGCAGCTCTAACTCTCAGAGCGCTCTGTTGCCCCTTCAGAAGAGCTCTGACTAAATCTCAGCGATCTGTGTTGCCCCTTCACAGCAGCTCTAAATCTCAGCGCTGTGTGTTGCCCCTTCACAACAGCTGTAACTCTCA